>NC_091979.1:244362565-244570571 GCF_044704955.1 Pristiophorus japonicus
CTTCTGTAGCAATGCCTGACTTTTCTTCATCCTGGTAGCATGGCCAAGACCAGGTGGGATGGGATTTGGGCAAGTGGAAAAATTGCGCAGAGAGCTGTAAGCCCATCACTTTGGGCAGGAGTACTAACACTTGGCTGTAACTACATTTGGCAGCTTATTGGAAGGGGAAAAAAGTGCATTAGCTTTCTGTCAATGTCAAATGAAACCCCTTTAAAATGCTACAAAGCACATACACTCCACAAGAAACAAGGATGATAGAAAGCTTTTCAGCTACAGCTGTTTTTCAAACCTTTTCTCATTTTTCCCCACTGTGCTTGCCTATTTTTAAAAAATACTTTAATCTGTTTTCCTCTGAATTTCTTTCCTGTAACTGATATTTCAAGTCATATGTACAATCCATTCTCCTTCTTCAGCTCAATGGTATTTATGAAACAGTCATTAGAGTGTGTGTGAAGGGGGCATAGTTTTGAATTGTAACTCTTTTTCCACCCCCCCGCAAACAATTGTGTGTGCTGGTGAAATGCCTAGAGTTTCCTAGACTATTTCAACTACTGGCGGCCGTGCCTTCAGCTGCCAAGGCCCCAAGTTCTGGAACTCCCTCCCTACACCTCGCTTTCCTCCTTTAAGATGCTCCTTAAAACCTACCTCTTTGACCAAACTGCCCTAATATTTCCTTCAATGGCTTGGTGTCAAATTTTGTTTTATAACATTCCTGTGAAGCGTATCAGGATGTTTTATTAGAGGCGCTAGATAAATACAAGTTGTTGTATATAGGCTGAGCCATCAGCAGAACCTGAAAATTCAATTCCAATTGAAACTAAAACTACTTATGCCCAAAGGAAACTGTTGCTGAGCTGCTACTGCAGATCAATAATGTAACTTGAATTATGAATAAAACAGGAAAAGTGTGTTTAGTGCACTCAATCATTTATGGTGATAAAACATTAAGAAATGCACTCAGGCTGGAAGAACTGGGCCAAGATAATTCAGCAGTTAAAAAAAAAAGGTGGCCATTGGAAAGTACGAAAAGCCAACACTTTGAATATGGACACATTTCTGTGTTGACCGCATGTGCTTAAATGAACAATGGAAAGAATTCATGAGATTTGTTCGAACCCGACATATGCACTTGGCATGCATGAGCAAAAGCAAATCCACATACTGAAAGTAAGTTTTACTTTGAGTTTGGTGTTACAGGAGTCTATTAAATAGTTCTTTCCTAGATTTTACTCGAAACAGCAGCTTGTATTTTTCATTTACAGTGTGTTACTTCTTGCATGTATGATACTAGATGTTCAATAGCCATTGTTACAGCTCAAAGCAACATTTTCACATCAGGCACAGTATCAAATAAGCTCAAGCATTTTACTGTGGTCAATCCAGCTTGAAACATACAAAAGCATATACAGTTTCTTCGTTATTACTTACTGTTGTGTGCTCAGAAATGAGCGATCGCTAAGCCATCCAAACAGTGGATCATTAAGACTGTTCCATAGGAGAAAAATGGTCTGCAAGAAAAGAAAACGCAAATTAAAACAGGAAAACGAGGAAGCACCACCAGCAACTACAGATCGCATTATTGAAGGTGGTCATCTAAATAAGTAAACTCATTAACAGCCAGTGGAACCCAACAGTATCCAGACAAGCTCACTCATCCATGCCACTGCAAGAGTTCATCTGCAAAATGCCCTCAATATTTGCTGTTTTATGCTAACGGTTTAAACATTACTTTCATAAATTGCCAGTTAAGTTGGCCACAATATCTTGTTTCCTTATTTTATTCTTCTGACCTTGCATATTTTCCCAAAAATGATATCTGAAATTATTGATCGATACTAAACATTGCTACATGGAGTGAATCGCAGATGAGCTTTTGCGATTTATATTTATGACCTGGACTTGGGTATAGGAGCCACAATTTCTTGGACACATAGTAAACAATGAGGATAATAACAGACTTCGGGAGTACATAGACTGGTGAAATGGGCGGACACGTGGCAGATGAAACTTAATGCAGAGAAGTGTGAAATTATTCGTTTTGGTAGGAAGAAGTGAAGAAAGGCAATATAAACTAAATGGTGCAATGTTAAGGGACTGCAGTAACAGCAAGACCTGGGGGTTCACATACACAAATCTTTGAAGATGGCAGGACAAAGCTGTTCAGAGCATATGGGATCCTTGGCTTCACAAAGAGAGATGGAGTGTACAAAATCAATGAAGCTATGCTAAATCCTTTATAAATCACTGGTCAGGCTTCAGCTGGAGCAGTGTGTCCAATTATGGGCACCAAATTTTAAGATGTCAAGCTCTTGGAGAGGGGGCAGAGAAGATTTACAATAATACCAAGGATGAGTGACTTCAGTTATGTGGAGAGATCAGAGAAGTTGTTATTGCTGGAAAAAATTGTAGATTGGAAGAAATTGTGAATTGTAAAGAAATAATAGTCTCATACGGTTTTCCTAGCTCAGCAGTTTGCCCAAGTTGATGACACAGAAGGATTCCAGTCATGTCAGATAAGGAGTTGTACAGAGAGCAGAGTTACAAGGAACCTTGAGATAAACAAACTATCCAAGAGAAGGTATGATCTCTCAGGACGGGGAGGGTTTTCCTCCAAGTTGAGAAAAAGAACTCGACATACCATTGGGCACCTTGATTTGGGAAGAGCCCTTACAGGTTAGACAGCCCTGTCTATCTTCTACCCCAGGCCCACCCCTAAAAGAGAGAATAGGAGATATATCTAAAGGGCTTTTTAGCACAGATGGTGCAGAGAAGAGCTGTTCCCGCATGCCAGTCATTGGTCCGATCAGGATCAATATCAGCTGATTGTCACGGTCGTATGTCTATGTCTATTCTGATTAGGTGTTGTGTTTGAACTGCAGCCCCTTAATAAAACACCTCATGACCTTTGGGTAATCTGTATGTGATCTGTGATCCAAATCTTACATTGCTCTCCTTGGAGCAGAAAAGGAGAAGGGGAGATTTAATTTAGGTAAAGGTTTACAAAATTATGAGGGGTTTTGATAGAGTAAATCTGAAACACCAATATTTGCTTATAGAATGAAAAAAAATCTATGCTATATTTGAGTAAGTGGGCCCAAGTTTCCACATGATTTGCGCCTGATTTTTTAGGAGCAACTGGTGGAGAACGGACTATCTTAGAAATCGCAATTCTCCACATTTTTTTTCTGCAGTTCTAGTCAGGTAGAACAGTTCCATTTTGGAACATAATTTTTTCTTCAAAATGGGGCGTGTCCGGCCACTGACGCCTGATTTGAAAGTTTCCACAGTGAAAACATACTCCAAACTAACTTAGAATGGAAGTGAACATTTTTGTAGAACTGAAAAAACCTGTTCTACACATTAAAAAATCAGGCGCAGGTTACAAATTAGGCGTCCAGAACGAGTGGGGGGGGGGGGGGGGGGGGGGGGGGGAAGAGAGAGGGGAAAGGAAGTCATTAAATTCTACAATAAATCCTGATTTATACTAATACAGATAAATCCAACTTGAATAAAAATTTATAAGCAAAGAAAAGATTAAATAAACCATCTTCCTACCTGTGTGAAAGTGCTTCAGCCAGGGAGAATGCTGCAGCAAGTCTCACAAAACGAGGCAGCCGTTCCCCAAAGTGGGGGGGGGGGGGGAGGAAGCCGTTCCAGATGGCCGGGCGGGAACCGACCGACCGAACGCGGGGGGGGAGGGAGGAAGCCGTTCCAGACGGCGGGAGGGAGGGAACTGACCGCCGGGGGGGGGGGGGGGGGGGGGGGGGGGGGAGGAAGCCGTTCCAGACGGCGGGAGGGAGGGAACTGACCGCCGGGGGGGGGGGGGTAGGAAACCGACCGACCAAACACAGAGGGGGGGGGGGGGGGGGGGGGGAGCCGTTCCAGAAGGCGGGCGGGAGGGAACCAACCGACCGAACGCAGGGGAGGAAGCCATTCCAGACGGCGAGGAGAGACCCAACCGCTGACCGAACGCGGGGGGGGGCGGGGAAGCCATTCCAGATGGCGGGAGGGAGGGAAGGAGACAGAAGGCTGCAGGAAGCCTCAGAAATTGAGGAGCCATTTCCCGACGGCAAAAGGGGGAGGTCGTCGGGAAATGGCTGCCACAACTTTGAGGCTTCCTGCAGCCTTCTCAGTGCTGATGGCAATGTGCTTTTATTAAAAAATGTTCAAAAACTAATCAGCTACAAAGAACTACAAAAATGGGCGAGTGCCAATGTTTCCTTCACACTGCGCGTGCCGGCAGGAAAAAAACTAATTTAAATAGTACCTGCCCCCTCCCACTTACAAAATCGGCGCAAGTGTAGGCTCCGCCCCCCTGGGCACCACGCCAAACAGACAAGGAGCTGCAGGGCGCTCCAGAATCGCGAGGTTTTTTTCCAGCGCTGTTTTAGGCGCGAAAAACGGGCGCCCAGCTCGGAGGGGCGCCCGTTTTGTATCGTGTGGAAACTTGGGCCCAGTATGTTTTCTGTTTCACCCATGTAATATATTGGACAATATCGTCCTTGTTAACAATATCCAATTGGCACAAACACAGATCTCCTCCCATAAATAACCATTAAGGACGGGAATGCTTAATGTTAGAGATTTGTTCCCTTCCTCACGAGTGGAAGAAAAAAAAAAATATATAAATATTTTTCAAATCCTTATACAATTACATGTTTTGTGATCACCTTTTATGGTCTCTCAAGCTGCTTATTGGCCCAGAAATTCTGGCCTCCCAGGGTCCGTATGCAGTGTCTACGGACCCGGGAAGGCATCGCAAAAGCCGGTTTTCAATGCACAATGCGCATGCGTTGAAACCCAGCTTTTCCAATCTGTCAAGCTCGAGCTTGACAAATCCTCCGCATCTCGAGAGCGAGGACATTTGCAAGGGCAAGATTGCGGTATTTACCCATATCTTGACCAGCAAATGTCCTCAAAACTCTTGTGCCTGATAAAAGCAAGCGCATAACCTATATTTACATGTGTAAGAGTCTTAAAACACAATTAAAAACACACATTTTATGCATAAAAACCCTGTCCACTAGGTTAAATTTATTTTAAACCATATTTAAAAAAACTTTAAAAACTCAGGAAAAAATTCTAAGATATTTATTAACTTTAATTTCAATTAATTTTAATGTGAGGTGTGTTTTTTTTTCGTGTTATTGTGTTTGTTTTCTTTCAATTAATAGCAATGAGAACTCAGATACGGAGTTCCCATTGCTATTAATTGAGAATACTGTACTTGATTGGCTGAGCAGTTACACATGACTGCATCCTCTGCGTGGGAACCTCGAGGACGGGAGCGCGCTTCGCAGCATGGGAAGAGACGCCGCCCCCCTCACTCCCACAGGAATCGCAGGCTCCCCCCCTCCCCCGGACCACCAGGTAAATTCATAGAAATGTTTCAGGTCGGAGGCAATTGCCCGTGTGAAGCCTCCGACCGGAATTTCAGCCCCTGGTCTTCTATGTCATCTCTGCCTACCAGGGTCTGATACAGAATGCTGGGAGATTCTAAAGCTAACCCATCCAATTCTCCTAGGGGACCGAGGGTCTAGTGAGAAGGAGGAACTGAAGGATATCCTTATTAGGCGGGAAATTGATGGGATCGAAGGCCGATAAATCCCGGGGGCCCGATATTCTGCATCCCAGAGTACTTAAGGAAGTGGCCCTAGAAATAGTGGATGCATTGGTAATCATTTTCCAACAGTCTATTGACTCTGGATCAGTTCCTATGGACTGGAGGGTAGCTAATATAACACCACTTTTTAAAAAAGGGAGAGAGAGAGAGAGAGAGAGAGAGAGAGAGAGAGAGAGAGAGAACGGGTAATGATACTTAAGGGGTTGACTGTGGATGGGCAATGGCAGACATTTAGAGACCGCATGGATGAATTACAACAATTGTACATTCCTGTCTGGCGTAAAAATAAAAAAGGGAAGGTGGTTCAACCGTGGCTATCTAGGGAAATCAGCGATAGTATTAAAGCCAAGGAAATGGCATACAAATTGGCCAGAAATAGCAGCGAACCTGGGGACTGGGAGAAATTTAGAACTCAGCAGAGGAGTACAAAGGGTTTGATTAGGGCAGGGAAAATGGAGTACGAGAAGAAGCTTGCAGGGAACATTAAGGCGGATTGCAAAAGTTTCTATAGGTATGTAAAGAGAAAAAGGTTAGTAAAGACAAACGTAGGTCCCCTGCAGTCAGAATCAGGGGAAGTCATAACGGGGAACAAAGAAATGGCAGACCAATTGAACAAGTACTTTGGTTCAGTATTCACTAAGGAGGACACAAACAACCTTCCGGATATAAAAGTGGTCAGAGGGTCTATTAAGGAGGAGGAACTGAGGGAAATCTTTATTAGTCGGGAAATTGTGTTGGGGAAATTGATGGGATTGAAGGCTGATAAATCCCCAGGGCCTGATGGACTGCATCCCAGAGTACTTAAGGAGGTGGCCTTGGAAATAGTGGATGCATTGGTAATCATTTTCCAACATTCCATTGACTCTGGATCAGTTCCTATCGAGTGGAGGGTAGCCAATGTAACCCCACTTTTTAAAAAAAGGAGGGAGAGAGAAAGCAGGGAATTATAGACCGGTCAGCCTGACCTCAGTAGTGGGTAAAATGATAGAATCAATTATTAAGGATGTCATAGCAGCGCATTTGGAAAATGGTGACATGATAGGTCCAAGTCAGCATGGATTTGTGAAAGGGAGATCATGCTTGACAAATCTTCTGGAATTTTTTGAGGATGTTTCCAATAAAGTGGACAAAGGAGTACCAGTTGATGTGGTATATTTGGACTTTCAGAAGGCTTTCGACAAGGTCCCACACAGGAGATTAATGTGCAAAGTTAAAGCACATGGGATTGGGGGTAGTGTGCTGACGTGGATTGAGAACTGGTTGTCAGACAGGAAGCAAAGAGTAGGAGTAAATGGGTACTTTTCGGAATGGCAGGCAGTGACTAGTGGGGTACCGCAGGGTTCTGTGCTGGGGCCCCAGCTGTTTACATTGTACATTAATGATTTAGACGAGGGGATTAAATGTAGTATCTCCAAATTTGCGGATGACACTAAGTTAGGTGGCAGTGTGAGCTGCGAGGAGGATGCTATGAGGCTACAGAGTGACTTGGATAGGTTAGGTGAGTGGGCAAATGCGTGGCAGATGAAGTATAATGTGGATAAATGTGAGGTTATCCACTTTGGTGGTAAAAACAGAGAGACAGACTATTATCTGAATGGTGACAGATTAGGAAAAGGGAAGGTACAACGAGACCTGGGTGTCATGGTACATCAGTCATTGAAGGTTGGCATGCAGGTACAGCAGGCGGTTAAGAAAGCAAATGGCATGTTGGCCTTCATAGCGAGGGGATTTGAGTACAGGGGCAGGGAGGTGTTGCTACAGTTGTACAGGGCCTTGGTGAGGCCACACCTGGAGTATTGTGTACAGTTTTGGTCTCCTAACCTGAGGAAGGACATTCTTGCTATTGAGGGAGTGCAGCGAAGATTCACCAGACTGATTCCCTGGATGGTGCGACTGACCTATCAAGAAAGACTGGATCAACTGGGCTTGTATTCACTGGAGTTCAGAAGAGTGAGAGGGGACCTCATAGAAACGTTTAAAATTCTGACGGGTTTGGACAGGTTGGATGCAGGAAGAATGTTCCCAATGTTGGGGAAGTCCAGAACCAGGGGTCACAGTCTAAGGATAAGGGGTAAGCCATTTAGGACCGAGATAAGGAGAAACTTCTTCACCCAAAGAGTGGTGAACCTGTGGAATTCTCTACCACAGAAAGTAGTTGAGGCCAATTCACTAAATATATTCAAAAGGGAGTTAGATGAAGTCCTTACTACTCGGGGGATCAAGGGGTATGGCGTGAAAGCAGGAAGTGGGTACTGAAGTTTCATGTTCAGCCATGAACTCATTGAATGGCGGTGCAGGCTAGAAGGGCTGAATGGCCTGCTCCTGCACCTATTTTCTATGTTTCTATGTTTACTACTAAGGGGATCAAGGGGTATGGCAAGAAAGCAGGAATGGGGTACTGAAGTTGCATGTTCAGCCATGAACTCATTGAATGGCGGTGCAGGCTAGAAGGGCCGAATGGCCTACTCCTGCACCTATTTTCTATGTTTCTATGTAATTATAGATTGGTTAGCCTGACATCAGTAGTGGGGAAAATGTTGGAATCAATTATTAAAGATAAAATAGCAGCGCATTTGGAAAGCAGTGACAGGATCGGTCCAAGTCAGCATGGATTTATGAAAGGGAAATCATGCTGACAAATCTTCTGGAATTTTTTGAAAATGTAACGAGTAGAGTGGACAAGGGAGAACCAGTGGATGTGGTGTATTTGGACTTTCAAAAGGTTTTTACAAGGTCCCACACAAGAGATTGGTGTGCAAAATCAAAGCACATGGTGTATTGGGGGCAATGTACTGACGTGGATAGAGAACTGGTTGGCAGACAGGAAGCAGAGAGTCGGGATAAACGGGTCCTTTTCAGAATGAGACAGTGACTAGTGGAGTGCCGCAGGGCTCAGTGCTAGGACCCCAGCTATTTACAATATACATGAATGATTTCGATGAAGGAATAGAGTGTAATATCTCCAAGTTTGCAGATGACACGAAACTGGGTGGCGGTGTGAGCTGTGAGGAGGACGCTAAGAGGCAGCAGGGTGACTTGGACAGGTTGAGTGGGCAAATGCATGGCAGATGCAGTATAATGTGGATAAATGTGATGTTATCCACTTTGGGGGCAAAAACACGAAGGCAGATTATCTGAATGGCGGCAGATTAGGAAAAGGGGAGGTGCAACGAGACCTGGGTGTCATGGTTCATCAATCATTGAAAGTTGGCAAGCAGGTACAGCAGGCAGTGAAGGCAGCAAATGGTATGTTGGCCTTCATAGCTAGGGGATTTGAGTATAGGAGCAGGGAGGTCTTACTGCAGTTGTACAGGGCCTTGGTTAGGCCTCACCTGGAATATTGTGTTCAGTTTTGGTCTCCTAATCTGAGGAAGGACGTTCTTGCTATTGAGGGAGTGCAGCGAAGGTTCACCAGACTGATTCCCAGGATGGCTGGACTGACATATGAGGAGAGACTAGATCAACTGGGCCTTTATACACTGGAATTTAGAAGGATGAGGGGATCTCATAGAAACATAAGATTCTGATGGTACTGGACAGGCTAGATGCGGGAAGAATGTTCCCAATGTTGGGGAAGTCCAGAACCAGGGGACACAGTCTTAGGATAAGGGGTAGGCCTTTTAGGACTGAGATGAGGAGAAACTTCTTCACTCAGTTGTTAACCTGTGGAATTCCCTGCCGCAGAGAGTTGTTGATGTCAGTTCATTGGATATATTCAAGAAGGAGTTAGATATGGCCCTTCTGGCTAAGGGGATCAAGGGTTATGGAGAAAAAGCAGGAAAGGGGTACTGAGGGAATGATCAACCATGATCTTATTGAATTGGTGGTGCAGGCTCGAAGGGCCGAATGGCCTACTCCTGTAGCTATTTTTCTATGTTTCCTTCCCTGTGGAAATCATTTGGACTCTGCTCAGTACGTCCATGGTACAGGACAGCCAGGAACCAGTGCACCGTGGCTGCAGTGTGTCCAGCTGCGTCTTGTGACGTCACTGTGGTGCAAATAAAAGGAAATGCCTATTCTCACCACAAGGATTAAGGAGAGGACAATACTCACCCAACACTTCGCTGTAATGTGTAATTTGATCCCGTACTGCTGCAGAGCCATTCAAATTCACTACAATGTGTCGTTTTATGCAGTCGTCAGGCAAGTCATAAAGTTCAGACAAGGCAGTGTTTGTAGAGAACAGACAGTGCTAACTCTTGCTTTGTTATGCTGTATTTATTCTAGTTATAACAGCATCAGCAAACTGAGAAATATGACTAAAATGATGTGTTGTACTGAATTCGAACACTGGTATCTTCCATCAGCATGAAGATGTTTTTAGGTCAAGTTATTTATTTAAAAACGGTCAAGTGAGGAAAATCTACTTTCGTGCTTTTGGGCGGGGGGGGGGGGGTGGGGAGTGGGAAGGAAGTGCGTCCCTTTTTTCCTAGACATAAATCACAATATCACAAAGTCACACCTTCAATTTCTTCATTTTAAAAGAAAAGGTCCTCAAGGATTGTCTCTCTTCCCCCGCTAGGATTCTCCAGTGTGTTACCCAAAGTCCCACCCAAAAATTGGTTAGCTCAAAACACCTCTAGGCTGCAGTCACACGCCCTGCTGTTTGCAATGCAGTTGCTTCAGGACACCCTCCAAGCCTTCCTGATAAAGTGCAACATCCGCACCGACACCTGGGAATCCCTGGCCAAAGACCGCCTGCCCTAAGTGGAGGAAGTGCATCCGGGAGGGCGCTAAGCATCTCGAGTCTCGTCGACGAGAGCATGCAGAAAACAAGCACATGCAGCGGAAAGAGTGTGCAGCAAACCAGTCCCACCCACCCTTTCCCTCAACGACTGTGTCCCACCTGTGAAAGGAGACTGTAATTCCTGTATTGGACTGTTCAGTCACCCAAGAACTCATTTTGAGAGTGGAAGCTAGTCTTCCTCGATTCCGAGGGACTGCCTATGATGCTGATGCTTTAGGATTCGCCCTCATAATTGACAACAGTGGAGCAAGTCAGCTTGAAGCTTCAACTTAAAAAAGGTCTTCACACCAGCAATAAAATCGACACCTTCAAGACCAAAAACAGAAGCTCAAGTCAAAATGATTATTTTCTGCGATGAAAAGGGGAGCACTCAGAACTGAACTGACTTGCCTTAGACTTGTGTTCCCCTTTAAATAAAAAAGGTATCTTAAATATAATAAAGCCAAAACACAATCAATACAATATTTTAATAGCAACCCTCACTTTCTTCTAGTGGAGAAAATAAAACTGGTTTGCTGGTCAGCTAGGATCATTCATGGGTGCATCATAGGCAGTGCCTCGAAATCGAGGGAGACGTGCTTCTACTTGAAAAGTGAGTTCCTGGTGACTGTACAATCCAATACAGGAATTGCAGTCTCTGTCACAGGTGGGACAGTCAGTCATTGAAGGAAAGGGTGGGTGGGGAGTCTGGTTTGCTGCTTGCTCTTTCGCTGCCTGCGCTTGCTTTCTCGAGGTGCTCAGCGCCCTCCCGGATGCTCTTCCTCCACTTAGGGTGGTCTTTGGCCAGGGACTCCCAGGTGTGCAACATAGTCTGACTGAAGGGCTACAAAAGATTTCTTTACGAAAGTTGCCAGATAAGGCTACGAGCATCAGTAAGAGACATTAAATGTTATACGCAATTCTAATATAGATAGGAAACAAAGCATTCTGTCCATCCTGGCTTTCCAACTCATTTTCTGCCACAGGTGTCTTTCTTAGACATCCTGCCTAGCTTCAGAAAGGGAGAAACTAAACAATTACTCTTGCGATTCTGTTAAATAATTTAATAGGACAAGAACAAAGCTCTCCATCGCCCAAACATTACTGTAGCTGCATTATTAAAATACCCAAATTAAATGCATAACAGATAAATGATCACAGTAAGTGCCGAGTTATGTTCATGATCTACTTAAAAACACTGAACTTTCCAAGGAGGAAAAAAAATCTAACATTTAAAAGATTTTTTTTAATTTACTGAGATTACACAAATCAGCAAAAAAAGCAGGGTCACAGCCAGCTTGTTGAAAATGTGAAGATAGTTACAATGGTCCCAAGTTTCCACATGATTTGCTCCTGATTTTTAGGAGCAACTGTTGTAGAACGGAGTCTCTTAGAAATCAGAATTCTCCACATTTAGTTTTCTGCAGTTCTAGTCAGGTAGAACAGTTTCACTTTGGAACAGAATTTTTTTTTTCTAAAAGGGGACATGTCCGGCCACTGACGCCTGATTTGAAAGTTTCCACAGTGAAAACGTACTCCAAACTAACTTAGAATGGAGTAAGTGAACATTTTTGTAAGCTTGAAAAAACCTTGTCTACACTTAAAAAAAAATCAGGTGCAGGTTACAAATTAGGCATCGGGAACGAGGTGGGGGGGGGGGGGGAAGGGAAGTCATTACGTTCTACAATCAATCCTTAGTTATGCTTATACAAATAAATCCAACTTGAATAAAAATTTATAAGCAAAGAAAAGATTAAATAAACCATGTTCCTACCTGTGTGAAAGTGCTTCAGGCAGGCCTTTCAGGCAGTGGTGTGGAGTCGCTCTCGGGGGCAGGCAGCAAGCAGCCTTGGTGCTGAGCTTCAGTGCTTGAGGCAGCAGTGTGGCGTCGGTCTCGGGGGCAGGCAGCAAGCAGCGCTTGAGGCAGCGGTGTGGCGTCGGTCTCAGGGGCAGGCAGCAAGCAAGCAGCCTTGGTGCTGAGCTTCAGTGCTTGAGGCAGCGGTGTGGCATCGGTCTCGACGGCAGGGGCAGGCAGCAAGCAGCCTTGGTGCTTGAGGCAGGCCTTCATTCCCCGCGAAGATGCAGCACCCGGACGGACTGGAGGCCATTCGGCCATGGGATTGCAGCGGCGTCAGTGGCTGGCCGGGAGCCAAAGAACAGCAGCAGCCTTCGAGCTGCGAGGGGGACTGACTGAGGCCATTTGGACAGGGAGAGGCAGCCACATCGACATCTTTATATTTAAATTTGCAGAATGGGTGCACCACATATTATGCAATGGTTTACTTCCTCATGCAAGAAATTCTTTGTTCTTGGTGGAAGTTGATCCATTGCAAAGTTGAATTGGCACTTTTATTTCTCCAAACACAGTCCTTAATTTGCAGGCACCGGTTGTGCAAGTTTAGCAGTGAAAAGCTGAACTCACTGATTTCAGCAGGTGATTTATTCAGCAGTGCTGCTAAAAGCACTCCCTCACACAGAAATATCAAGAAAATTAAGCCTTTGCAGGGGTCCAGGAAACAAATCTTCACTTTTAAAAATGGCCGCGTGCCAATGTTTACTTCAGACTGCGCGTGCGCAAACGCTCCAACGCGCACGGTTGCCGGCACCTAGAAGCCTCATTTAAATTGTACCCGCTCCCTCCTACTTACAAAATCGGCGCGAGTGGTAGGCTCCGCCCCGTGCACCGTGCCAAGCAGACATCGAGCTCCAAGGAGCTGGAGAATACCGCATTTTTTTTCCAGGCGCCGTTTTCGGTGCGAAAAACAGGCGCCCAGCTCCGAGGGGCGCCTTTTTCGCCGCGTGTGGAAACTTGGGGCTTGTGTGTCAGCTATTTCCATGTACTGTAACTGAGTAGAAGCACGCAGGCTAGCAAGTACAGAGGAGCTAAAAATTGTCAGTGATTGTACATTCTGTTCTGTACAAGCAGATCTTAAATGGTCATGGGTCAAAAGACCCACTTTTTAAACAAGATAGTGCTGAGAGAGACAGGACCAATTGCATGTAGAGTCTTAAGCAATGGAACACAAAGAGTGCATGTACTTTTATACATTTTACCAATGATGTACCTGTAAAGATTCAGCAAAGAATGACCCATCATTTTATATCCATTCTTTAGTAAATGCACCATAAATTTTGGACACGGAAATATGATTAACTCATGTGGCCAGTGTTAATCAGAAAATAAATATGTGGCAAGTATGATCAAATCTATTTGTTGTCCCATTCAGAAATAACATCCATTAAAGAGAGGCAAGATAGAAGGTAACAAAGCAATATTGAGAGATGAGGACAGCAGACTGATTGAAAGACAAGCTGCACAACCTCAATTCATCTCTGACAAGTAACCTTCTGTTAGGAGTCTGAAAGTCCATGTGTAAATCTGGGATAATAAGGCCCAAATTTCCCCATGAGTTGCACCGTTTTTTTTGGTGTAACTTGATTTTTCTGGTGTATCTTTTTAGTTATTTAACGCGGCAGTTTAAGTGAGTTAGTTATGTTTTTTGTTAGGACAGTTTTTTTCCACCAAAGGGGGTGTTCCCAGCTACTTACACCGTTTATGCCAATTTGGCCAGAAAAAAAGGGCAGCTATGCGTCCACTTTTGTCCGCACAGAAAGACGTTACTTATAGTTAAGGAATCGGCGCAAATAACATTTCAAGCACCGAGCAAAAGCAGTCATAACCGTTCAATAAAAAAATAAAGTGAAGTAAAGAATTAAATTAAAGTACTGAATCAAATTCTACCTTAAACCAAACTACACAGCGGCTGGCCGTGTGGAGTTCGTTCAGCCAGGGCAAGGTGCGGGACAACGGCAAGCTCTTCGACCAGGGCAAGAATCGGGAGAACACGGCATACTGGGGCTGTAGGAGGGAGGAGCATCAACGGAGAACGCGGCAGGCTGGTGGTGGGCGGGGGGGGGAAGACGACGAGTATCAACGAAGAATGCGACAGATTGATGGGGGGGGGGGGGGGGGGGGGGGTGGGAGGAAAGAGAGGGGGAGGGAGGAGAAGTCACATGATTGAAGGGGGAAAGAGAACAAAAGACCTTTGGGTTTCTTACCTTGTTTGGGGAGTGAGAAGAGCTGGGCTGCCATTTTGCACCACCTTTAACCTTTAAAAGTTTTAATTTTACTTTAAGGATGGGTGCTTCAAGCTCAATGCCGCAGATTATTCAATGGTTATGCATCACTGTGCTACATAGGAGAGAACTGATTAGAGCTCATCGCATCAGGAACATCAGAGTCCATAGGCTGCTGGGCAGGAGGCGTTACACACCTCAGCGATTCGAGTCAGGCGTTCCTACCTGGACCTGAGTGAGGCAGATTGTGTCAGAAGGCTGCGTTTCCGCAGAAGTTGTCCCTGAGACCTGTGAGTTGGTGAGACCACAGTTTCAGCCGAGAAGCAGCAGGTGGACTGCCTTGTCTGTTGAAGTGAATGTTACAGCTGCACTTTCCTTCTATGCCTCTGGATCGTTTCAAGGTACAATTGGAGGTGTGGGCGCCATCTCTCAAGGTGCAATACAGGTCTCAATTCGCCAGGTCACTGCTGCACTGTATACGCGGAGGAATGACTTCATCAAGTTCCCAATGACCGCACAAGCAATGCGTGACAAGGCTGTGGGCTTCTGCAGGATGTTGATTGTACCCATATCGCCTTGCGAGCACCTGTCGAGGATGCCGAGCAGTTCAGGAATAGAAAAGGCTTCCAATCCATTAATGTGCAGCTCGTGTGTGACAAGTATCGCATCAGGTCAGTCGACGCAAAATACCCTGGCAGCACCCATGATGTGTTCATCCTACGCGACAGCGCTATATCTGACATGTTTCAGCAGCAGCCAGAAGGGCAGAGCTGGCTACTGGGAGAAAAAGGGTACGGCCTCGTTACCTGGCTCATGACGCCCCTACACATAACCCGGACGGAAGCTGACTACCAATACAACATGTCGCACATTAAGACACGCAGCATCACAGAGGACCATTGGCATCTTGAAACAGCGTTTCCGATGCCTGGACCATTCCGGAGGCAACTTGCAATATTCCCGAGATGGTGGGTCACTTCACTGTTGTGTGCTGCATGCTCCATAACTTAGCCACCGTGAGGCAGCAGCAGCTGATAGTGGACGAAGACGACCCACCTGCGGTGAGTGCCTGATAATGATGTGGAAGATGCAGGTGACGAGCAGGAGGAACTGCTGGAGGAGGATGATGAGGATCAGCAAATCATGCAAGTGCCTGAGGCTGGAGCACGACGTCGGAGGAGGGCGGACCATCGTGCTCCTTTAACGATTGCTCGAGCCTTGCACCAGCAGCTCATCCGTGAACACTTTACTGATGCCCGAGGGCTCAGCAACAACTGTTCGGCTTTGACATGTTTATTTTTTGCAGCTGTTCCTAAATGTTGTGTTGTGTTAATGGAACATGATTCAGTTTCAATGTAAAAAATATTTTATTGAAAATTTTAGAATGTACTTCACTTTAGTGTAATAAAATAATTTTATCAAATTGTACTTTAATATGGCTAAGATCACTTAAAAACTTTAAAGTCACTTACAAACTTATAAAGTTGCATCACTTAAAACAATTTCCATTTGAAAACAGTTACAAGAGTAAAATCAACAACAAAAACAACAGCAAAGAAAGGCTGCACCCATCTCAGATTCACATCTCGGTGAATGTGCATGGCTTCATGGGGGGTGGGGGGGGTTACAGCTTGGGTCTCTACAGAGACTTGTGCGGGGATTGCCGTGGGAGTGGCAGTGGATTGGCCTGGCTGAGTTCCCTTATTGCAGCAGCTACCTCCCTGATGGCCTGTGCCGTTGTTTCGGCTGCCTCTGAAATGTTCTCCTCATGACCCATGTCATTATTGCTATTTCTGCCGTCACCTCATCACCCACCCCACTGACGGTGTTCACGCGTGATCGGGTAAGCTCATTGGTCTCCACACCCAATGCCATTACCTTAGCCAAATTCTGTTGCACCCTCCATCTCAGGACAGCGTGGTACATCTCCTTGGCCTCGCCCTGGGTCTGTCTCGCAGAACCCCTTCCAGTGGGAGGTGCAGGCTGGGATGGTGTGGCCATGGGTGTTACAGGCTGCATCACACCAGCACTGGGAGTCGCAGGCTCGGACGGTGGGGCATTGAGCGTTCCATACTTCATTCCAGCAGCACTGGAAGGTGCAGGCTGGAATATTGGGGAACTGAATGATTCATAATGCATTCCAGCAGCACTGGAACCCGCAACCTCTGGACATTCGAAAGCATCCAATGTCGGACTTAAACCACGATGCAGGGACTCGGACGAGCTGAAACCACAGAATGTCGAACCAGACCCTAAACCACTATACAGGGACTGGGACGAGATGAAACCACGGAATGTCAAACCAGACCCTAAACCACTATGCAGGGACTGGACCACGCTCAAACCACGGAATGACGAACCAGAAATCATGGAAGTGCTTGGCAACGCAAGTTCAAGATTCTCCCCTTCATACATCTCCATGGCACCCCCTCCCCCCGACAAAGTGGAATCATCTTCTGTATCTTCAGGATTGGCATCAGGTTCTGCAAAATATAACAGAACAGTCAAATGGTTAGCAGCAGAGGAGGGGGCAGGATGGGTGGAATGAGTAGGCTTACACGTAACAGGCCAGGCAGCAGGTTATTTTGAAGGGCCACGATGCATTTTCAGTACTTACTCTCTCCCTCGCGAGTGGGCCCAGCTTGTGCAGTACTGATTGCTTTTCTCCAGCTCGTACCCATCAAAGCAGCGACCCTCTGTTCCAAGGGTGTCAGTCGGTGCAGATTTGGCGGGCCTCCTCCTATTCGAGTTCTTTCCCTTTTGTTGTGGGCCAATTTCTTCTGCAAAGATGAAAACATAACTTGTTAGAGAGGGTGCCTTTCTGCTGGGTGGGACATTTACAGATGCAATTCCATTGACAAATAAAAATATTACTTACACTAACTGCTTGACCAAGGTCCTGCCATTTCTTTTTATACTGCCTTCCATTTCTCGTGATATTCACCACTGCGCAGTAATCTTCTGCAACTTTGTTCCAGCGTTTATTAATTTCTTTGGGTGGCACTTGTGACCTCTGTTGCTCGAATCTTGCCATCTTTCCTCGATTACATTTACTAGTACCTCCACTTCTTGATGCGTGAAATTCTTTGTTCTTGGCGCACGGTGTTGCATTGCTCTATTGAATTGACACCGAGTGATTTTTCAAAACACCAAGTCCTTATTTTGCTTGCAGCAATGAATGATTCTCACTTATGCAGTACTCCTTGTGGAAGTTTAGCAGCTGATTTCTTGCACAGTACTCCAAACAGCACTCCTATAGCTTTCAAAACATCAGGCATCCAAAACTAAGTGAGGTTCTCCCTTTAAAAATGGCCGATTGCCAATGTTATTGCCCCACTGAGCATGTGTGAACGCTGCAACACGCATGTGCGCTGCCGGCACTCAGGCACGCAGATCAGGCCCCGCCCCCCCTGCCGGCTCTGCGCAGCCAGCACGGACCTAGCTCCGCCTCCCTCTTCTGCACCACGCCACCTCGACAGACTGCCCGAGAATAGGCCAGAATTGCAAGGTTTTTTTTGGCACTGCTTTTGCTTTACAATATCGGTGGGGGGCTCGGAGGTGCGCCGTTTTATCTTTGTGGGGAAATTTGGGCTCAATGACTTTACAGGTTTCTATAGAAATGAATAGGGAAAAACAACTTTGAGGGCCCTTACATTGCTGTAAACAGTAGTCAAGCTGCAAGAAGAATGTTCCCGATGTTGGAGAAGTCCAGAACCAGGGGTCAGAGTCTAAGGATAAGGGGTAAGCCATTTAGGACTGAGATGAGGTGAAACTTCTTCACTCAGAATTGCGAACCTGTGGAATTCTCCACCACAGAAAGTTGTTGAGGCCAGTTCGTTAGATATATTCAAAAGGGAGTTAGATGTGGCTCTTACAGCTAAAGGGATCAAGGGGTATGGCGAGAAAACAGGAATGGGGTACTCAAGTTGCATGATCAGCCATGATCATATTGAATGGTGGTGCAGGCTCGAAGTGCCGAATGGCCTACTCCTGCACCTACTTTGTATGTTTCTATGTTCTTTGTGGGATCTTGCTGTGTGCAAATTGGCTGCTACATTTCAAAAGTGACTGCACTTCAAAAAGTACTTCATTGGCTGTGAAGTGCTTTGGGGTGCCTGGTGGTTGTAAAAGGCGCTATATAAATGCAAGTCTTTCTCTTTTATTATCAGAGTGGGTAAATAGTATTTTTCAACACATGGTACAAGATATGTCACAACACTGAAAATAACGGTTTCTCGTCATTTGATTTTTCACTCTGCCTGACTCGTTCATATCCAAGAAACAGCAACTGAAGAGACTACAAAAATATTCCAAATATTTTTCCAAGTACTACAATTACTCATTCCAAAACTGCCTTCAGCAAACCCCAGACAAATGAGTGAAGTTTGAAACATGGATTTTATTTAAATCAGTGCCTGATCTTTAGCACAGATAAAAAATTGAATTACCTGGGGTTTTTTTTAAATAACTGAAGTTACATCTGTTTTACATTGTACTATTTTTAACACTCCAACTGTGCAAGAGCTTTTCAGACTGACGTGGCTTACAGCGTCACTACTTCATTCCCTGTTATAGATGGGATTTGAAGACAAAGAAATGCAAATGTCTTGTCACAGGTCACGATAAATCTTTTTTTTTTTTAAAATGGTCTACACTACAAAATTCATTCATAATCTGAGTGCAATCTACAAAATCTTTCACTTCAACAGATGAAAAGGGACCTTTTGATTCAGCACAATATATCTGGCATTCGATCTCATTTTAAGCCACAATCTTATTTAAGTAGAGAATTCAATAGATAAAATAGGGATTGCAAGTATTTCTGAACCAGATCATTCATTTCCTTTCACCGATTAGCAAGGTTATATTATTGGAAGATTAGCTTATGTTGTTGAAAACTGCAGGTTGTTTGGCTCGTTGTGAATAAAGATTTTATTGCAACTCAAAGAAGTTACTTTGACAAATGTTTAATTCCTGTGCAGGTACTTACAGGTTTGAGCAATTAACAAAGGACAAGTTGCACTTGCCAGTTCACTTTCTGCGATAGGTAAAACTTAATGATGCAACAAGTCAAGTGAGGCATAAAAAAATTCTGTTGAATAGTTTAGAGCGATGGTCATGGAACAGTAACAGCTGTGACCATGTATCTCGAGTGCTGATAGAAACATTAAGGGTTTGCTGCCAAATAGAACTTTTAAAAAAGTAGAACATATAAAAAACACTCACCTCACCAATCCAGAAGGATACTTTATCGATTTTGTAAACAGATACAAATGTATCCACATAGTACAGGAGGAACACATTATGCAGAATGGAGACAAACAGAGATAAGGAACCATACAGCACTGCTGTAGGTATGTCCAGGCAGCTCACTGATCGGATTCCCATGACTTCAGCAGTCCATTGTATTGTAGCTCCAGCTCCTTCACAGTCATTTCACTGCTGGCTTTGGCAGAGAAGTCTCAAGTTTACGACAGCGACCAAAAGCTGCCAATCCGGGGTAAGCTGTGAACAGCATTCCAAAGATAACATTAGTATATTCATCGGGAACAATATTCAACCCTACAATATACTGCACAAAATCCAAGCTGTTACATTCCCTGATATCAGTCGCCAGTGTTCCTTCTCTCTATAGCTTCTTGTATTATACAAGATGCAGCCAGATGTTCGCCCCACAGCATAAAAAAAAAGAGAAGTACATATTCCATTTGGATTATAAAACGACAGGACAGAAAGGTGTGGTTTGCATTTCACATACAGTTTAGCAAATGGATATTGAGTTTTGATATAACTGGTGTGGCTACTTTCATTTCCGTAACCCAAATCCCCCTATAAAGCTACGTATATATCAATTAATGTTGCATTTAAACACTACAATAAAATGGTTATTCTAGCAGATTCCCTCCCTCCCCCCCATGGGTATAATACATCAATATATAAAAAACACCCAAATGAATACAAATTAAAAAAGGTACTAAATACTGTGCCCTGTACAAAAACAGTAAATTGCAGTGAAAATTACACATTAAAAGAGGGGGAAAGACTACTGCAGTTGAATTGCATTACTATATGCCATGGTCAAATCACAGGAACCCCATTAGTTTCTGATACTATCAACGCAAAATAGGAGTCAAAGACAAGAAAATGCTCTCCAGCTCAATATTCTGGTAAACTGGCAAATACAAAATCATTGATATACAGTAATACCAACCTCGATGTTTCAGAGATTGCCAGTGGATGGAGTAAGATATTCACTAAGGATGCTAATGGGCTTTGCAGTCCAAGGTACCTTGCCTCGAGCAGAATGATCGGTTAACAGCAAGTCCGCACAAGGGCAAGTGCATGTCCACAACCCTTCTCTGAAATGTGAAACATTAATAAACTGCCGTCCTGTGTTGCCATTTCAGAGTGTCTTTTTGAAGACAGTCCATCAGCCTTTCCTGTCAACATCAGTGGAAACTGCAGTAAGCCTCTTGTACTTCCATCAACACAACAACTCTATTTAAATTTCCTTTTTCTGCATTGTGAAGATATCGATCAACTTTTCTTCAATCTAACTATATGGTAAAGGTAAAATTTGACACAGCTGTATTCTTTATTCAGACACAGGCAGGACTGTCAAAGGATGCGACCCTCCCTGAACTTCCCCATTTATCTCCCATCCCAGGCAGGAAATATACCAAATACCCCAAAACAATAGGCTTTTGTCTCGCTCAGCTTAATCTCATTTGCAAAAGCTCTGTGCCATGCACAACACATCCTGAATATGCACTTACATGACAAAATCGCAACAGCAAGGGCACAAGGGAGAGATCATTCTATTTAATCGTAGCCAGAGAATCACCTGCAATGGCTTCCCTTCCCACCTCCGCATAGTTACCTCTGGCAACCCCCCAAAGATCCATCCTCGGCCCCCTCCTATTTCTCATCTACACGTTGCCCCTTGGCAACATTGTCCGACAACACAGCGACACTTTCCAAATGTTTGCTGATGACACTCAGCTCTACCACTTCTCTCGACCCCTCCACGATCTCTAAATTGTCAAGACTGCTTGTCCGACATACAGTTCTGGATGAGCAGAAATTTTCTCCAATTAAATATTGGGAAGACCGAAGAACATTGTTTTCGGTCCTCGCCACAAAGTCCGTTGCCTAGCCTAAATGCCATCCCACTCCCCAACATCTGTCCGAGGCTGGACCAGACTGTTTGCAACCTTGGTGTCATATTTGACCCTGAAATAAGCTTTCGACCACATATCCGCGGCATAACTAGGACCGCCTATTTCCACCTTCGTAACAACGGCTGTCTCTACCCTTGCCTCAGCTCATCCGCTGCTAAAACCCTCATCCATGCCTTTGTTAGTGATACCCGCCCTCCTGTATGGCTCAGAGACGTGGACCATATACAGTGGACACCTCAAGTCGCTGGAGAAATGCCAGCAACGATGTCTCTGCAAGATCCTGCAAATCCCTTGGGAGGACAGACGCACCAACGTCAGTGTTCTCGATCAGGCCAACATTCCCAACATCGAAGCACTGACCACACTTGACCAGCTCCGTTGGGCGGGCCACAGCGCCCACATGCCCGACACAAGACTCCCAAAGCAAGCGCTCTACTCAGAACTCCTACACGGCAAGTGAGCCCCAGGTGGGCAGAGGAAACATTTGAAGGACACCCTCAAAGCCTCCTTGATAAAATGCAACATCCCCACCGACACCTGGGAGTCCCTGGCCAAAGACCACCCTAAATGGAGGAAGAGCATCCAGGAGGGCACTGAGCACCTCGAGTCTCATCGCTGAGAGCGTGCAGAAATCAAGCGTATACTTCCCATCCACCCTTTCCTTCAACGACTATCTGTCCCACCTGTGACAGAGACTGTAATTCCCGTATTGGACTGTATAGTCACCTGAGAACTCACTTTTGAAGTGGAAGCAAATCTTAGATTTCGAGGGACTGCCGATGATGATGATGATGATGATGACCTCTAGACTGGACTACTCCAATGAATTCCTGGCTGGCCTTCCACATTCTACCCTACGTAAACTTGTGATCCACAACTCGGCTGCCCATGTCCTAACTCTCAACAAGTCCCGTTCACCCATCACCCCTGTGCTCGCTGACCTACATCGCCTCGATTTCAAAGTTCTCATCCTTATTTTCAAATCCCTCTATGACCTCACCCCTCCCTATCTCTAATCTCCTCCAGCCACTCAAGGACCCCCCCCCCCCCCCCCAATCCTAGAGATGTCTGTGCTCCTCTAATTCTGCCCTGCTGAGCATCCCGGATTATAATCGCTCAACCTTTGGCAGCCGTGCCTTCTGTTGCCTAGGCCCCTAGCTCTGGAATTCCCTGCCTAAATCTCTCCACCTCTCTTTCCCCCTTTAAGACGCGCCTGGATGTCTAGAGACATACAGGTAGGAAAAAGAAAATGAGGGAGGCTTAAATAGGGGATTCCGACGGCTAAATACTGCTAAATCTCTGGGGGAGTTAAAACGCAGGGGTGAAATTCAGAAGGATTTTAGGAAAGCAAAGAGAGAGCACAAAAAATTCTTGGCAAGTAAAATCAAGGAAAATACAAAGATGGTTTTATAAATATATTAAGAGCAAGAGGATAACTAAAGAAAGGGTAGGGACTATTGGGAGACCATGAGGGTAATGTCTGTGTGGATGCAGGAGATGTGCGTATGGTTCTGAATGAATACTTTGCATCTGTTTTCACAGAGAGGGGCGATGCAGACATTGCTATCAGGGAGAAGGAGTGTGAAACATTAGATGAAATAAACAGAGAGAGAGAAGGCATTAAGGAGTTTAGTAGCTTTGAAAGCGGATAAGTTCCCAGGCCCGGATGAAATGCATCCCAGGCGGTTAAGCGAAGCAAGAGAGGAAATAGAGGCTTTGACCATCATTTTCTGATCCTCTCTGGCTTCAGGTGTGTTGCCAGAGGATTGCTAATGTGGCACCTTTGTTTAAGAACGAAGAAAGGGATAGACCGAGTAACTACAAGCCAGTCAGCCTAACCTCAGTGGTTGGAAAAAGATTGGAAAAAATTCTGAAGGACAGGATAAATCTTGATTTAGAAAGACACAGATTAATCAAGGACAGACAGCACGGATTTGTTAAGGGAAGGTCATGTCTGACTAACTTGATTGCATTTTTAGGAGGTAACAATGAGGGTCAATGAGGGTCGTGCATTTGATAGTGTATATGGATTTCAGCAAGGCTTTTGATAAGATCCCACATGGCAGACTGGTCACAGAAGTAAAAGCCCATGGGATCCAGAGCAAAGTGGCAAGTTGGATACAAAATTGGCTCAAAGGCAGGAAGAAAAGGGTAATGGTTGATGGGTGTTTTTAAGACTGGAAGGCTGTTTCCAGTGGGATTCCGCAAGGCTCAGTACTAGGTCTCTTGCTTTTTGTGGTATATATCAATGATCTAGACTTGAATCTAGGGGGTATGATTAAGACGTTTGATGATGACACGAAAATCAGCTATGTGATTGATAATGAAAAAAAGCTGTAGACTGCAGGAAGATATCAATCAACTGGTTAGGTGGGCAGACCAGTGGTAAATGGAATTCAACCCAGAGAAGTGTGACATAATGCATTTGGGGAGGGCCAACATGGAAAGGGAATACACATTAAATGATAGGACACTGAAGTGTAGAGGAACAAAGGGACCTTGGAGTGCATGTCCACAGGAACTTCGCATCCAAGGCATGCAACATCCGAGTTGGAAAATGGGTGTCAAAATGTGAACCTGTTTAATTTCCCATAGCTGATATCTTGCTTGCCTTGGTGTTCGCAGATATTCACTAAAAAAGTAATAGAATCCTCTCCAAGAGGATTCTCTCCCAAGCTTCACCCCACTTCTGTGCTTAACTGATGCCTGTGCAGTTTGACAATCTCAGGGCTTGCTTTTGCATTCAGGGCAGCATCAGAAGCTAAGAGACCAGTTAAAAAATATAAAACATTGGCAGAAATTAGGAAAGTACTGAAACACATCAGCATTTCCTTTCACAGTTGCTCTGGGAGAGAAAAATAAATAAATAGCTGATATTTGTAAAGAAATTAGAACAAAACTGCTAACGGCACGTCCCAATATTCTTGCTGGATAATTTTATTTTTAAACCAGTTGCTCCAGAGGTACTCCAGTCAGTGCTGCTAGGATTTCTTAAACTTCACTTTACAGAGTTGTCGCTTCCTATTTTGCTGTCACATGTTCGTGGCAATACCGCAAACACAAACAGCGTGGCTTTTTGGGTGGTGCACTGGAGCTCATTAGCAATGATGAGGTCATCAGCCCATTCTCCAGCTTGACCGGAGGAGAGTTTGTAACAGGATAGGATTCATTTCCTGGTAGAGCTTAAAGGTTTGGTCAATCCTTTCAGTACTCATCTTTTATTGGAGTGTGTAGAGACTGATCCCAAAACTTAAGGTAATGACGTATGAGGAAAGACTGATAATCCTGGGTCTTTGCATCTTGAAAAGAGTGGATATTATAGAAGTGTTGGTCATAAAAGGTCTGGACAAATTGGATCCAAGTAAGCTTTTCCTCCGTGGGCAAAATTTTACATGCAGGGCAGCATCAGAAGCCAAGAGACGACGGGAGGGGGATTATATTTACAAATCAAGGACAACAAAAAATAGGAGAACTTTAGTTTACTAAAGAGTAGTAAGTATATGGCACATGGGTGGTGGAACAAGAAACCTCAATGGGTTTCAAGATGGAATGAGACAGGTCAACAAATAGGATTCAGGGTTAGCCGAAATTCAACAAGGGAGCATTGTAGATAGGTGGGCTGGATGGACTGACTGTCTTCTGTCTGAAACTGTTGCTATATTAAAGTCTCAGCTCAACACTCATTTCATTACAAAGTAACTATAATTCCAGAAAAACTCAAACCAATTACTAAGCATTGGATCGAACAGGTGTGTACTGGCTGAATAAACAGCGATTGTACACACCAAATTATTACCTTAAACAGCAAATCCCAGGATGACGTAAAGGGGCAAACTCCCTTGGTTTATTTCAAAAATGTTACGTGGGGTTTTGCAAATGAAGTATGATTCACTACAAATTGCAAATGTAGCTAAAAATATTCCGACTGGAATCTCTCAGACGAATAACAAATGTGTAAAATATTGCACAGCTCTGGAATGACTCTGGGCAAAATGCTACACAGGAAGATCCATATTCGATTTGTTCATATCATCTGGGACAGAAGTGGTGCACTACAATTGGGTTCAGTGCTTTCAAGCTGGAGGCTGGGAATATCATCTCAGGCAGTGATGTACTAGAGCAGCCAGCTGGCCAAATGTTTGAGTTGCCCCACTAATCTCCTGCCGTTTCCTACCTTCTTTGCACTCCGTAATCATATATCACTCATTCACTAGTTTTGCCATGTGTACCTGTTCTCCAGCTCAGAAAGGTCAGTCATCCTGTGTCTAGAGTTCCAACCTCTACCCATTTGCCCAAGTGCCATCACTCTACACCACAAACCTCAGGGGAGGAGACAGCAAGGTGGTGGGAACAAGTTAAGCGTTGCAAATGCAACCTTAAGCAATGTTACCATTAGATACACTGCAATAGATGGTACCCCTTTTTCAATTGTACTATCACCACAACATACCAACTCCTCTTTTTCAACATTTACCTTTCCATTCCGTTTGATTTCTGTCATGCTATGTACCATATTTGTTATGCAAGAAGGCAGGCAATCTGTTACCGAACCTATTTTTAAACATGCACCACAGTGGCCCAGAGTGACTCTCCTGCCAATTTTCCTCTGCCTGCTGGAAAAATGCCCAGCAGTTGCTCCATGCTTCCACTGATGACACTGTCTTGTGTACAGAAGTAAACCAAGTCTTTCCACCCTGTAATTTGATAATATAGTCTCTGAATACTTCAATTTTCTGCATCAGAACCCAGGCTGGTTGAGGGCTAACCCTTCTTCTGAAATGTCTGGCAAGGCTATTTTTAAACTGACATGCATAGAAATTAGGTGCAAGAGCAGGCCATTCAGCCCTTCGAGCCTGCACCGCCATTCAATATCATGGCTGATCATTCAACCTCCATACCCCTTTCCTGCTTTCTCTCCATACCCCTTAATGCCTTTGGCCGTAAGGGCCATATCTAACTCCCTTTTGAATATATCGAACGAACTGGCATCAACAACTTTCTGCAGTAGAGAATTCCACAGGGTAACCACTCTGAAGAAGTTTCTCCTCATCTTGGTCCTAAATGGCTTACCCCTTATTATTAGACTGTGACCCCTGGTTCTGGAACTCCCCAGCAACAGGAACACTCTTCCTGCCTCTAACCTGTCCAATCCGATCAGAATTTTATGTTTCTATGAGATCTCCTCTCATTCTTCTGAACTCCAGTGGATACAAGCCCACTTGATCCAGTCTCTCATCATTATGTCAGTCCTGCCATCCCGGGAATCAATCTGGTGAACCTTCACTGTACTCCCTCAATAGCAAGAACGTCCTTCCTCAGATTAGGAGACCAAAACTGAACACAATATTCCAGGTGTGGTCTCACCAAGGCTCTGTACAACTGCAGTAAGACTTCCCTGCTCCTATACTCAAATCCTCTAGCTATGAAGGCCAACATGCCACTTGCCTTCACCATCTGCTGTACCTGCATGCCAAACTTCAATGACTGATGTACCATGACACCCAGGTCTCATTGCACCTCCCCTTTTCCGAATCAGTCACCAGATAATATTCTGTCTTCCTGTTTTTGCCAAAGTGGATAAGCTCACATTTATCCACATTATCCTGCATCTGCCATGCATTTGCCCACTCACCTAACCTGTCCAAGTCACCCTGCAGCCTCTTAGCATCCTCCTCGCAGCTCACACTGCAACCTAGCTTAGTGTCATCTGCAAACCTGGAGATATTACACTCAATTCCTTCATCTAAATCATTGATGTATATTGTAAATAGCTGGGGTCCCAGCACTGAACCCTGCGACACCCCACTGGTCACTGCCTGCCATTCTGAAAAGGACCCGTTTATTCCGACTCTCTGCTTCCTGTCTGCCAACCAGTTCTCTATCCACATCAGTACATTACCCCCAATACCATGTGCTTTTATTTTGCACACCAATCTCGTGTGGGACCTTGTCAAAAGCCTTTTGAAAATCCAAATACACCACATCCACTGGTTCTCTCTTGTTCACTCTACTAGTTACATCCTAAAAACATTTCAGAAGATTTGTCAAGCATGATTTCCCTTTCACAAATTCATGCTGACTTAGACCAATCCTGTCACTCAAATTCAGATGAACAGTTCAACTCAAATTTTCTCTTAGTACCTCCTGATATTTACTATGATTATACTTAATTTATATCTGCTCTTAGACTAACATCAGTACAAAGTGCACTACTTCACACCAACTCTACAGATGTAGAATAAAAATCATATAAGTTGCTGCATCCTCAGCACATTGAAGTGTGTTCCTTCAAACATAATTACTGTTGCACAATTACTTCATGGACAATCTTGGGTGTGCTTACAGAATAGAAATGTTCTTTAGTGAAACAGAATAATACTGCCCCTGCAGGTAATATACAAACATGACAGTATTTTTAAAGAACCCAAAACAGGAAATGCACAGTGGGTCAATCAGTATCTAAAAAGATAGGGAGAGACCGACAGATTAATGTTGCGGGTGTAATCCTTCATCTGAGCGGATTACGACTGACCTGTGTATTTTCAGCATTTGGAGGCTTTTCTTGTTGTTCTGACTTAACTACTCTAATGCTGCCCTTACGGGAACTTGTGTCATTTAACATCTCCTACCTTCCATCCCATCACAGACCTCACCTTTTATTCGTCCCTCCTCTCTCCCGTTTGCCTGCTTCTGCACTTGCTTAAAACCAGACTTACCCAATTTTTTCCAGCTCTGTCGAAAGGTCTTTCTCTCTCTCCACAAATGGTGCCTCATTCATGCACACCCTCCCCTGCCTCAAACACTCTGTTCATCTGACTTTGGCATCTTGCGCATCTTGACTTCATTCCCCAAATATCTCCTCTTTGGCTTAGCATTCATTTTTGGTTAACACTTCTGTGAAGCATTTAGGCTTTGAACGAGATTTTTGGACTCTAGGGGAAATCAAGGGATATCGAGATCAGGCGGGAAAGTGGAATTGAGGTCGAAGATCAGCCATGAACTTACTGAATGGCGGAGCAGGCTCGAGGGGCCGTATGGCCTATTCCTGTTTCTTATGGAACATTTTGCTGCATTAAAAAGGCACAATATAAATGCATTATTATTGCTGCACTGTTCTCTCAGCAGAAAGCACAACGATAGAAAGTAATTTGCTAACAATGACCAAATATGGACAGAAAATTAGGAATTCCAAGTTTCCCATTGACTTTATCCATTGAGTAAACGTATCAGAGACCAGCAATGTCCCCATATTGGATTTCCAGTCCATGATCTGCCAACCAGTCTCAGCTGGGAAAGCAAGAGAGGCACTACACTTGGCCTCAGCATTCCTGGGTTAAGGATGGAAAATTATTTAGCACTTGTGTACAATTTCTAAAGCTGACAAACAACATTTGGGTCAGTCCCCACATAGAAAGTAATGGTCCAGCAAGGTAGCACAATTGAAACACCAATACAAAACGCCACAACAATGTGTGGCATGGTTTTGACTTTCTGCCATGTTGCTTGGTTCTTGATCCAAGAATTAGAGTCCAAGCACCTCATCTCAGTGGAGGAAGATGTAATAAGGAAAGCCACCCCACATCAAGTGTTGATGCCTGACAAGATTGAGTTCAGGTGTCACACATACACTGGTCAAACACAGCCTGCCCACATTAATTGCCAAGCCTCACACGTGAGTAATGGTCACTTAGTAGAGGTACAGGAATGTAACCAGACCCTGTAAAATTATACCAACATGGCTTTAATGTATGGAGTTAATGTATTCAGGAAAAAAGAATGAAAAGATTGGGAGAAAACTGGTATGAAAAAGAAAAATGACTTGTATTTCTAGTGCTTTCTGACCTCAGAACATCCCAAAGTGCTTCACAGCCAATGAAGTATTTTTTGAAGTGTAGTCACTGTTGTAATGTAGGAAACATGGCACCAAAATTGTGCCAAACAGCAATGAAATGCTGCCCAGATAATGTGTTTTAGTAATGTTGGTTGAGGGATAAATATTGGCCAGAACACTAGGGAGAACTCCCCTGCTCTTCTTCGTAAATAGTGCTCTGGGGTCTTTTACATACATCCACGAGGGCAGACGGAGCCTCAGCTTAACCGAAAGATGGCACCTCTGACCGTGCAGTACTCCCTCAGCACTGCACTGGGAGAGTCAGCTAGATTTTTGTGCTCAAGTCTCTGGAGTGGGACTTGAACCCACAACCTTCGACTCAAGAGGCGCGCGGTAACCACTGAGCCAAGGCCGAGACACAAATGAATCAACTGCCTGGAATGTTCTAGATGTTGCTGTCTTTCCCAACAGGTCCTTCAAGGGGGGGTGGGGGTGAGGGGGTTTAAGGGAACAAAAAAAAGTTACTGAAAACTTCACATTAACTAAATAAGATCAGAAGGTAAGACCATGCAGTCCATTTCTCAAGAACCCTCACTCCCCAGTTACATTTTGAACATGCCTAAAGTATTTACCTCCACTACACTGCCAAGCAAATTATTGAAAATATTTTTCACAATTTTGAAAGATTTCCTAATATTGGATTTAAAATGTAATTTTCACTCATTTAAAATACACGATATCCAGGAGTAATCACCCCTGCTTCGGCCTGCTACAGAAATCTTCATCTATGCTTTTGTGACCTCCAGACTCATCGATTCCAATGTTTTCCTGGACCACCTCATCTTACACCCTCCATAAACTTGAGCTCATCCAAAACTCTGCTGCCCGTATTCGAAGATCTCTGCATCCCTCCAACTCTGGTGCACCCTGATGTTTCCTTTAAGCTGCGCAGCCACAGGGCTTGAGGTCCCACGCAGCTTCATGATACAAAAAACGCATGCGCGGAAGCTTGAATTGGCCGCGAAACCCATTAAATTGGCCAAAAAAAAAATTATGGGGAACGTTGCCTCAACCCTCTTTGCCCCACCACTGATGGCCATACCTTCAGCTGTTAAGGCCCCAAGCTCTGGAATTCCCTCCCTAAACTTCTCTCTCCTCCATCTCCCTCCTGCTTTAAGACCCTCCTTAAAAAAAAACTCACCTCTTTGACCAAGGCTTTAGTTCCCCTCCCAATATCTCCATTGATGGCTCGGCGTCAATGTGTCTTATTGCGTTACTGTAAAGCACTTTGGGACATTTTTCTACGTTAAAGGCACTAGAAGTTGAAAGCTGATGTTAATTGATTAGAAACAGAACACAGCCTGCACTGTATTACAAGTAACCAACGGAGACTGATGAGCTTCTGAAAGCAAAACTCAAGTGGTTATTATTTCAACCCAAGATACACCCGTTGACTTGTGACATGCACAAGTGTTATTTTGCTTAAAAATCATAACACAAGTGTTATGTCTTGAATATAGAGTCAGACTAGATATTGCAAGCTCAAAGTAAGGTGTGACCACAGTCCTTTATTATAGATCTCAGAGTGCCTCTTCAGCCTGTGAGGCCTCCTTATATACAGGTGCTCCCAAGGGATTGTGGGATCCCCTGGGACTCCAGGGGATAAGCCCTCTGGTGGTTAGACATGGTTTTTAAAGGTTTACATACATAAGCATTTCATACTATTGTGTATTTTCTATTAATTGTAAAAGCTTGCTGGCAAAATTTGACACGTCGCAATGGTGTCTCGCATTACTTCAAAAGTAACATTGACAAACTATAGTTATATAGTGCCTTCAATGTAATAAAACATCCCAAGGCGCTTAAGGTTTTTCTTAATCTCAGGATGGTTAGATCATACCAAGCCAATAATCTCATTTTAGAATTCAAATGACAGCCAAACAATAATTTGCAGTTATACAAAATCAAAGAACATCTCAACGTACTTTACAAAGTGGAAAGAGAAAAAGATACATGATGGGAAGGGGACAAAGAATGCACTATTTTTAAGAGTTTTTTTTTTTTAAAAAGGAAGGAAGGGATTGGTTGGAGGATGGGGAGGAGGGGTGGTGGGGAAAAGTTTGACTGAAGCAGGGAGCACAACTAGAGGGCAGAGGAAACAGGGAACAACCAGTGTGCAAACCAAAACGTACATATAAAATGATCTCACCACAACCAGAGTTAAATTAGTTTTACTATCGCTGCAGGGGTTACATTATTCAGTGAATACATGACATAAATACTAGTTGTATGCTAAAAGCACAAATTTTTAAACAAGCATCAGAGTTAACGACAGTAATTGGGGAGAGGGAAAAGGAAATTAAAAAACAAAGCAGCCATTTTTCTTGCAAATACTTATCTCCGGATAATCTTGCAGCCACAAAACTTCCCCCCATCACTTATGTACTGATCAATTCCTCACATGTAAAGACATTTCCTTATAAGAATAGATTTTTCGAAATGGGTAGAAGTCTGTGATCCCCTCCCCTCAAAAAAAAAGTAATGAGGGGTTGAGAGCAGACACACAAACCTGTTCTCCCCTGCAACAGTAAGCCTTCCTGTTACTGAGGAAAGGCCCCAAAGAGACAGACTTGCCCCTACCCCAGGTACAGCAATGCGAGGGGCTGAGACCAGATAGACACAGACCTGCTCTACCCTTCCTGTTGGGAACATAGGAACAGGAGGAAGCCATTTAACCCCTCGAGCATGTTCCACCATTCATTGAAATCGTTGCTGATCTGCGACCCAACTCCATATATCTGAATACCTTTGGTTAACAAAATGTTAGCAATCTCAGATTTAAAATTAACTGATCGAGCATCAAGTGCCGTTTGCAGAAGAGTTTTCCAAACTTTTGCCACACTGTGATAAATCCTTACTATACAGTATAAATGCACACGAGGCCCATGCTTGAGGTCAGTCTGTGACCTGTCCTTTATTCCTTAGCACTCAAGTGATGGAAGTAGGTGGAGCTTCCCCTTTTATACCTGAAGGTCAGGTTAGGAGTGTCTCCCACAAGTTCACCACCTAGTGGTCATTGTTCTCACAGTGTACAACTTAGGTCAGATTATACATGGGTTACAATGCTGGTTGAATACATGACATGACCTCTCCCCCCCCCACCCACCCCCCCCCCCCTAAAGTCTTATTGGGATCACAGATTGAGTCTCTCTGGTGGTTTACACTCTCTTGCGCCTGAGTTGGGGCTCCGGTTGTTGGGCGCTGGCCTAAGTGTCTGCTGTTTGTGGTGCCTCAAGCCTATCCGGACTGGGCTCTCCTCCCTTTGGTTCTGGTGTTCGGTCATCTGTGGTGGAGTGAACTCCAAATCGTGTTCTTCCTCTGCTTCTTCTATGGGGTTGCTGAACCTCCTTTTTGTTTGATCCACGTGTTTGCGGCAGATTTGTCCATTGGTAAGTTTAACTACCAGAATCCTATTTCCCTCTTTGGTAATCACAGTGCCTGCGAGCCATTTGGGCCCTGCAACGTAGTTGAGGACAAAAACAGGGTCATTTACATCAATACATCGCGCCCTCGCATCCCTGTCATGGTCGTCATATTGTGACTGGCGCCTGCTCGCGACAATTTCTTTCATGGTGGGGTGTATAAGGGATAACCAGGTTTTGAGCGTCCTTTTCATTAGCAGCTCTGCAGGTGGAACTCCTGTGAGCGAGTGTGGTCGGGATCTATTGGCCAACAGGAAGCGTGATAAGCGGCTTTGTAGGGAATACCTTTGGATTCTGAGCATCGCGTTTGATTATCTGCACTGCTCGTTCTGCCTGGCCATTCTGACATGGTTAATTCCATTGCCTGCCATGAAGCCCTGGAATTCAGTGCTTGTGAAGCACGGGCCATTGTCGCTGACCAAGATGTCCAGTAGACCGTGGGTGGCGAACATTGTCCGTAGACTTTCTACCGTGGCAGAGGATGTGCTTGAATTTAAAATGTCACACTCGATCCATTTGGAGTAGGCATCTACTACAACCAAAAACATTTTTCCTATGAAAGGACCTGCGGAATCCACATGGATGCGTGACCAAGGCTTGGCGGGCCATGGCCAGTGGCTAAGGGGGGCTTCCCTGGGCGCATTGCCCAGCTGGGCACACATGTTGCACCTGCGAACACAAAGTTCCAGATCTGCGTCTATCCCTGGCCACCAAATGTGTGACCTGGCAATTGTCGTCTTCATGACAATGCCCGGGTGCTCATTGTGGAGTTCTCCGATGAACACCTCTCTGCCATCTGGGGCATGACTACGCGGTTTCCCCAAAGTAGGCAATCGGCCTGAATCGAGAGTTCATCCCTGCGCCTGTGAAATTGTTTAAATTCCTCAGGGCATGCCCTGTACGTGGCTGCCCAGTCCCCATTCAAGACACAATTCTTGAAGAGACAATAGCAGGTCTCTATTTGTCCAGACTTCAATCTGACGGGCTGTCACGGGTGAGCCTTCGCTTCCGAAAGCTTCAACAGCCATGACCATCTCAGCAGCATGCTCGGTAGCCCCCTCAGTGGTGGCTAATGGGAGCATGCTGAGTGCATCAGCGCAGTTTTCGGTGCCCGGTCTGTACCGAATTGTATAGTCGGAGGCGGCTAACGTGAGTGCCCACCTCCGTATACGGGCCGATGCGTTTGCATTTATGGCCTTGTCCCTTTTGGCCGACGTTAGGGGTTTGTGATCTGTCTCCAGCTCAAATTACCTGCCAAACCGGTACTGGTGCATTTTCTTTACCGCATATACACATGCGAGCGCCTCCTTTTCTACCATCCCGTAGCCCCTTGCTGCCTGGGACAGACTTCTGGAGGCATAAGCTACCGGCTGTAACTGACCCTTGGCATTGATATGCTGCAACACACACCCGACACCATAGGACGACGCATCGCACATTAACACAAGTTTCTTACATGGGTCATATAGCGTTAAGATTGTTGGAACATAACAAATTGTATGCTCTATTAAAAGCCCTTTCCTGGCTGTCCCCCCAGACCCATTCGCGACCTTTGTGTAGGAGCACGTGTAGCGGCTCTAGCAGCGTGCTCAATTTGGGAAAAAAAGTTACCAAAATAGTTCAGGAGCCCCAGGAACGAACGCAGCTCCGTCGTGTTACGGGGTCTGGGTGCTTTCTGGATCGCTTCTGTCTCGGATGCAGTAGGGCTGATCCTGTCTGCTGCTACCCTCATCCCCAGGAATTCTACCTCTGGAGCTAGGAAGACGCACTTCGCCTTTTTCAGTCACAGCCCTACCCGGTCCAGTCTGTGTAGCACCTCCTCCAGGTTGTGGAGGTGTTCTTCAGTATCGTAACCCGTGATGAGGATGTCGTCCTGAAAAACCACCGTCCCTGGAATCGACTTGGAGGCTTTCCATATTTCGTTGTAAGATCGCGGCGGCCGAGCGAATCCCGAACGGACATCTGTTGTACTCAAGCAACCCCTTGTGTGTCGTGATGGTGGTCAGCTTCTTCGACTCACTTGCCAGCTCCTGGGTCATGTAAGCTGAGGTCAGGCCCAATTTTGAAAAAAGTTTGCTACCGGATAGCGTCGTAAAGAGGTCCTCCGCTCTCGGTAGCGGGTACTGGTCTTGGAATGACACCCGATTGATGGTGGCCTTGTAATTACCACATATCCTGACCGACCCATCCGCCTTGAGCACCGGCACAATCGGGCTCGCCCAGTCACTGAATTCGACTGGTGAGATGATGCCTTCCCTCAACAGGCGGTCCAATTCGTCTTTTATCTTTTCCCGCATCACGTATGGCACCGCTCTGGCCTTGTGGTGTACTGGCCTGGCGACCGGGTTTATGTGAATCACTACCTTGGTCCCCATGAAAGTGCCAATGCCGGGTTGAAATAATGAGTCAAATTTGTCTAGGATCTGTGAGCATAATACTTGCTCCACAGAGGAAATTGCATTGACATCGCCCCATTTCCAGTTCATGACAGCAAGCCAACTCCTCCCCAGTAGTGCGGGACTGTCCCCCGGGACAACCCAGAGTGGCAACCTGTTCTCCGAATCTTTGTGGGTCACGACTACCGTGGGCGCTGCCTAGCACCGGAATGATCTCCTTTGTGTATGTCCGTAGCTGTGCGTCAATCGGCGATAATTTTGGCCTCCTGGCCTTGGACGCCCACAACTTTCCGAACTGTTTGATACCCATCAGGGACTGGCTGGCCCCTTGTCTAGCTCCATTGATACTGGGATGCCATTGAGGAGCACTTTCATCATTATCGGTGGCATCCTGGTGTATGAACTGTATACGTGCTCCACATGAACTCGCTGAACTTCAGCTTCCAGCGATTTCCCCCAGCGTTAATTTCTGCAGGTATTTTGCTCATCTCTGCAAACTCCGGCTGAGTGTGTGCCTCCACGCCTCCATCATGAGCTGTTGTTGGAAACAAAAGGTCCCTTGCCAGTCGATCGTCCCTGACTGCCCGTAACTGTCCTTGAGTGCGCCATTAACAGGTGTTGATGGCCCCATTACTGGTCGCATTGTCCCTTGCAATGGCGTGAATCGCCGTTCAGCTTGCCATTGTCTCTGTCGAACTCCCCCTCTGGGTTCGACTACATGTTGGGGCATGCCTGATTGCCCTTGTCTGCCTGGTGAACTGTGTGCTGCTTTAACAATGTTGAATCTCTGTCCCAACCATTCCGTAACACAGTACCTCTCGTCTGTTCTGCTAGTGGCCATGCTCACGTGGTTTAAATCCCAGTTTCTTGTCGCCATTGATAGGTCCTTACTATACAGTATAAATGCACACGAGGCCCATGCTTGAGAGGTCAGTCTGTGACCTGTCCTTTATTCCTTAGCACCCAAGTGATGGAAGTGGGTGGAGCTTCCCCTTTTATACCTGAAGGTCCAGGTTCGGAGTGTCTCCCACAAGTTCACCACCTAGTGGTCATTGTTTTCAGTGTACAACTTAGGTCAGATTATACATGGGTTACAATGCTGGTTGAATACATGACACTTTGCTTGTATTGTTTCCTAACTTCACTCCGGAAAAGGACTGGCTCTAATTTTTATACTATGCTCCGTAGTCCTAGACTCCCCAACCAGCAGAAATTGTTTCTCTCCAGCTACACAATCTGTTCCCCTTAATATCTTGAAAACTTCAATCAAATAACTTTCTAAATTCTAGGGAATACAACCCACTTTGTGTAATCTTTCCTCGTAATTTAACCCACAGAGTCCAGGTATCATTCTGGTAAGCCTACGCTGGACTCGCTCCAAGGCTTCCAAAGGTGTGGTGCCCAGAAATGCTCACAGTATTCCAGGTATGGTCAAACTAAGGCTTTGTACAGCTGTTACTGGGGAAAGGCAGCAGACACACACAGACCTGCTCTTCTCTCCCCCCACTCAGCCTGTGACTGAAAAAAGGACTTGCTTTTATATAGCACCTTTCACAACCACCAGATGTCTCGAAGTACTTTACAGCCAATGAAGTACTTTTGGAGTGCAGTCACTGTTGTAATGTGGGAAATGTGGCAGCCAACTTGCACACAGCAAACTCCAACAAACCAATGTGATAATGACCAGATAATCTGTTTTTGTTATGTTGATGGAAGATATTTATCCCTCACCGATTCCAGGGGACACCAGGGATAACACCCCTGCTCTTCAAAATAGTCTGCAGACCTGCTCCCCTGCGACTGGGGAAATTTAGCAGACCCACACAGATTCACCCCGTGACTGGGGAAAGAATCCAGACCCACACAGACTCTCCCCCTGTGACTGGGGAAAGGCACCAGATCCACACTGACTCTCCCCCTGTGACTGAGGAAAGGCATCAGATCCACACAGACTCGCCCCGTGACTGGGGAAAGGTACCAGACCCACACTGACTCTCCCCCTGTGACTGGGGAAAGGCACCAGACCCACACAGACTCTCCCCTTTTGACTGGGGAAAGGTACCAGACCCACAATGACTCTCCCCCTGTGACTGGGGAAAGGTACCAGACCCACACAGGCTCTCCCCCTGTGAGTGGGGAAAGGCACCAGACCCAGACTCTCCCCTTGTGAGTGGGGAAAGGCACCAGACCCACACTGACTCTCCCCCTGTGACTGGGGAAAGGCATCAGATCCACACAGGCTCTCCCCCTGTGAGTGGGGAAAGGCACCAGACCCACAGACTCTCCCCCTGTGAGTGGGGAAAGGCACCAGACCCACACTGACTCTCCCCCTGTGACTGGGGAAAGGTACCAGACCCACACAGGCTCTCCGCCTGTGAGTGGGGAAAGGCACCAGACCCACAGACTCTCCCCCTGTGACTGGGGAAAGGTACCAGACCCACACTGACTCGCCCTGTGACTGGGGAAAGGTACCAGACCCACACAGGCTCTCCCCCTGTGAGTGGGGAAAGGCACCAGACCCACACTGACTCTCCCCCTGTGACTGGGGAAAGGCATCAGATCCACACAGGCTCTCCCCCTGTGAGTGGGGAAAGGCACCAGACCCACAGCCTCTCCCCCTGTGAGTGGGGAAAGGCACCAGACCCACACTGACTCTCCCCCTGTGACTGGGGAAAGGTACCAGACCCACACAGGCTCTCCGCCTGTGAGTGGGGAAAGGCACCAGACCCACAGACTCTCCCCCTGTGACTGGGGAAAGGTACCAGACCCACACTGACTCGCCCTGTGACTGGGGAAAGGTACCAGACCCACACAGGCTCTCCCCCTGTGAGTGGGGAAAGGCACCAGACCCACAGTTTCCCCCTGTAAGTGGGGAAAGGCACCAGACCCACACAGACTCTCCCCCTGTGACTGGGGAAAGGTACCAGACCCACAGGCTCTCCCCCTGTGAGTGGGGAAAGGTACCAGACCCACACAGGCTCTCCCCCTGTGAGTGGGGAAAGGAACCAGACAGACTCTCCCCCTGTGAGTGGGGAAAGGAACCAGACAGACTCTCCCCCTGTGACTGGGGAAAGGCTCCAGACCCACACTGACTCTCCTCCTGTGACTGGAGAAAGGCTCCAAACCCACACAGACTCTCTCCCCTCTCAGATGAGCTTGTATCCCTCGCCTACCTTTGACTGAAGGCTATCCATTAATCCGCACCGTTACACTTCCCGGCGCTGGGTCAAGCAGCAACAGCTTTTAAAAAGTCTCCATCTTCCCAACCCTCGCCTTCCTCCTCTCGGTCCACGTAACCCAGCTCTTCGTCCTTTTCACCCGAGCCGAGGAGGAGGCTAAAGTACAACCCCGCAACCGCCACTTTGCTGCCTCTCTCTCTGATGCCCCCCCCAACACAAGCGCATCGCCTTTGTCCCCACCTCCCACACGCGCCTATTGGCCGGAGAAGAGCCGCGTCCCGCGCCTGATTGGCTGGATCGACTGTCGATCAGGGCTGCGCACGCGCGGGCCGGCAGCGACGGTTGAGGCGGCCGCGCGGAAGCGCACGTGAGCAGGTCGGGAGACGGGGGCCGGCGGCCGTGCGCAGGCGCAAACAGGGAGCGCAGGTTGGGGGGCGGTCGGCGGTAGCGCCCACGCTCAGACCGGCCAGGCCCGCGCGGGGGGGGGCGGCTCGCCAGTGGAATCGCGCGCATGCGTACCCACAGGCAGCCGGGGACCGCTGGAGGCGAGCTGGGGACTTTGATTGACAGCTGGTGCAGACGTGGCGCTCAGGATATCTGAGGGGGTTGCAACGGGAAACAGGCTGCAAAGAGAACAACAGCCGGCGTGGGTCGGGGAAATAACAGAAGAGGGGCTAGAAATATGCCATTTGCAATAATGTTCTCAAAAGTTGGCGAAATACATCACTCCAAATCACTGACAGTTTTATTTCTGATGAAAAGTGATTTCCCAGTATTTACTGCATCACCTTATCCCCAAGAGGAAGGTTCGGATACAATTTCGCTGGTTTACAAATCAGTGCAACTATTTGAAACGAACATGCCTCGTTATATTGCAAATGCCAGTCATTGCAAAGAGGAGAAAGAACTTGCATCAATATAACGTCTTTGACGATGTCCCAAAGTACAGCATGGTACTTTTGAAATGTAGTCACTGTTGTAATGTTGAGATTTTAAAGTTACTATTTTGTTGATGTCTGGCTACATCCAGCTTTTTTCCACCTCTAAATGATTGTAATGCATTTGGAAATAGCATCATTAAATTTGCAGATCCCTTCACGAAGATTGCCTGCCGGCTTATCGTTTAATAAATACAATCTCCCAATGTGGAACTGAATCACACAGACTAGGAGCTGCGATGGTGCCTAACATGGATTAGCCGCTGCATAGAGTTACATTGAGAACAGCCACTGGCATAAAGTGCCAGAGAGAAAGACTTGCATTTATATAGCGCCTTTCATGAGCACCGGAAGTCCCAAAGTGCTTTACAGTCAATTAAGTACCTTTTTGAACTGTAGTCGCTGTTGTAATATAGCCATTTTCTACACTGCGAGCTCCCACAACCAGAAATATTATGACCAGATAATTTAAGAACATAAGAATTAGGAACAGGAGTAGGCCATCTAGCCCCTCGAGCCTGCTCCGCCATTCAACAAGATCATGGCTGATCTGGCCGTGGACTCAGCTCCACTTACCCGCCCGCTCCCCGTAACCCTTAATTCCCTTATTGGTTAAAAATCTCTGTGTCTGTGATTTGAATACATTCAATGAGCTAGCCTCAACTGCTTCCCTGGGCAGAGAATTCCACAGATTCACAACCCTCTGGGAGAAGAAATTCCTTCTCAACTCGGTTTTAAATTGGCTCCCCCGTATTTTGAGGCTGTGCCCCCTAGTTCTAGTCTCCCCGACTAGTGGAAACAACCTCTCTGCCTCTATCTTGTCTATCCCTTTCATTATTTTAAATGTTTCTACAAGATCACCCCTCATCCTTCTGAACTCCAACGAGTAAAGACCCAGTCTACTCAATCTATCATCATAAGGTAACCCCCTTATCTCCGGAATCAGCCTAGTGAATCGTCTCTGTACCCCCTCCAAAGCTAGTATATCCTTCCTTAAGTAAGGTGACCAAAACTGCACGCAGTACTCCAGGTGCGGCCTCACCAATACCCTGTACAGTTCCAGCAGGACCTCCCTGTTTGTTTTTGTGATGTTGACTGAGTGATAAATATTGTGCCAAGACACCGGGGATAATTCCTCTGCTCTTCTTCAAAATAGCGCCATGGGTTCTTTTACATCCACCTGAGAGGGGGGCCTTGGTTTAATGTCTCACCCGAAAGACAGCCCCTCCGACAGTGCAGCATTCCCTCAGTACTGCCCCTCCGACAGTGCAGCATTCCCTCAGTACTGCCCCTCTAACAGTGCAGCACTTCCTCAGTGTGAGGGACATTAATCTCCTGGACACTGCTCTGGCAATCCAGGAGAGAAAAACATTCATAGGGGCATTAGGGGAAAAAAAGTGTATTCGTTTTAAAATGATTCGAGATAGGAAAAGAGGCTATTTGACTGGGTGGGTGGTTGGAGGTCATGGGATAACACCTCCAGGAATACATCACCATCAGGGTTGGCAATCCTATGTGTAACTGTGCTGCAGTATGAGTTAGCAGCCTTAGAACAGGAGGGAATAAGTGGCGAAATAACTGAATTTAGATCATTTAATAAAAACTGCCACTTGCATCAAATCATAGAAAATGACAACACAGAAGGAGGCCATTCTGCATCATATCTGTGTCGGTCAAAAAAGAGTTACCCTGCCTAATCCCACCTTCCAGCACTTGGTCCGGAGCCCTTTAGGTCACGGCTCTTTAAGTGCAAATCCGAGTACTTTTTAAATGTGATGAGGGTTTCTGCCTCTACCACCCTTTCAGGCCGTGAGTACCAGACCCCACCACCCTGTGGGTGAATATTTTTTTCCTCATCTCCCCTCTAATCCTTCTACTAACTACTTTAAATCTATGCCCCCTGGTTATTGGCCTCTCTGCGAAGGGAAACAGGTCCCTGACCAGAGGGATCATAGGATGAAATCTCAAGCAATACAATGCAAAGTGAGTTTGAGATTAAAAGAACACTATGTTTATTGTGTTCTTGATCAGTGAGATCTGGACATGCTCTTGAAGCATTGCCATCATATGTCCACCAAAATGGAACTGTGAACTAACCCAAATCCTCAATGTCACAACAGAATTCAAGCGATTCATAAAAAGTAAATTGCACTTTAAATTAGTCTCAAAGCACTTCACATAAGAAAGAAAGAAGTTGCTTTACAATGAATTAGTGATGAGGTAGGATATCAAAAACAATAGTAAGACCAGTTAATCTCTTTTCAGTTGAGGGAGAAATGTTGACAAGGACATTGGAAGAACTCCGTATGGGATTTTTGATATTCACTTGAAAGGACCAGGCAGGCAACGGAGGCCTTGGTTTAACATTTCATTCAAAATGTGGCAGCATTCGTTCAGTATGACACTGGAATATCAGCCACTGTCTGAGGCTGAACCAGACCGTTGGTTACCTTGCCATCCTATTTGACCCCGAGATGAGGTTCCAACCACATATTCGTTCCAGCTACTTCCACCTACTTCCACCTCCGTAACATCGCCCGTCTCCGCCCCTGCCTCAGCTCATCCGCTGCTGAAACCTCTAGACTTGACTATTCCAATGCTCTCCTGGCCGGTCTCACATCTTCCACCCTCCATAAACTTGAGAGCAGAGACATCATATTGGCTCTCGCCTCTGAGTCACAAGGTTGTCAGTTCAATTTCTACTTCCTTAAGAAGATGATGCTGTCATCTCTTTTAAAAACATCAATATTGCAAGAAGGCCTGGAATAAAAAACAGAAAATGCTGGAAACTCAGCAGGTCAGGCAGCATCTGCGGAGAGAGAAACAGAGTTAACATTTCAGGTTGATGAACATTCGACAGAACTTTCCAGCATGTTCTCTCGGGCACATGACTCAATGACCCGTGTAGGCAACTGATTTTTGCCAGTATCAATTATGGAACCCATCTACCCCAGACTCTCAGCATTGAGCTCTAGAAACTCACATTTACAATTCAATCCAATTTTCAAAATTGACTGATTTATTTCAAATTAAAAGTGTAAAATCGATAGGTAACATTTAAACTTCAAAACATTGCAAATTGGCTGCCGCGTTTCCCACATTTCAACAGTGACTATACTTCAAAAACAAATAATTCATTAGCTGTAAAGCAATTTGGGACATCCAGTGGTCGTGAACGGCGCTATACAAATGCAAGTGTTTATTTCATCCAAAATCCAGTTGAGACATCAGACTTGACAATTCCAGTATGAGCTGTGGTTCATTCACTTCTCTTATACCAATCCTTACCTTTGATCACCACATTCCATGCAGACTACCAATAAATCATAGTACATCAAAGATACATACAAATGACCACAGAATAACAGCATGAACTAGACAAACATGCACTTAACTCTTCTAATTATTTTATCACCATGGTTATATTGCCCGACCATAAACTCTTCCCATTCTCATAAATACAAGTGACTGAGCAGACTTATTCTAGACCTGATAGTCACGCAGGTCAGCCTTCAGCCTGCTTATACAACATGCTTACCTCCCATGTTCTGCAGAAAGCTGTTTTAACATCATCTGGTGGTCAAACAGGACATCGAGGTACCCAGGTAGTGCACATTTTCGCTCCCACAATCTGCATCACCACCAAACCCAATCCTTTCCTCACCCAAAGCCCACGCAAACAGACGTTCAGCAAGTGTCACGACACAGTGATCAGGAGCAGGAATTTCCGGGACCAGTGGGCACCACAGGGTATAGAGTCTCTCCTAGACATTATAATAATATTATAATTTAATTTTTGTCATTTAAGTTTATTTCTGTTGCTTTACTAACCATATTAGTTTAATTGGACCTTTTGCTTATTCTATTATATTAGCAGTGCCATGATTTTATGGATTTTTTTATCCAGTCACACTGGGGCAACTCCATGTCATGTCTGTTGGTTAGTTAAAAAAGGCCCACTGCACCTGAACCCAATTGTGAGAACCCTTACTCCTGGCCTGGCTGAACAGTCCAATACGAGAACCACAGTCCCTGTCACAGGTGGGACAGATTGTCGTTGAGGGTAAGGGTGGGTGGGACAGGTTTGCCACACGCTCCTTCCGCTGCCTGCGCTTGTTTTCTGCATGCTCTCGGCGATGAGACTTGAGGTGCTCAGCGCCCTCCCGGATGCACTTCCTCCATTTAGGGCGGTCTTTGGCCAGGGATTCTTAACAGATTTTTAACAAGCACTGAAAGGGGGAGGGGAAAGGAGTTTAGGCACTTTACAGCCATCTGGACTCAACATCGAGTTCAAAAATGTCAGAGCGTAACCGCTGCCAATTTTTGACTCCCTTCCCCGTGCCCCACCCTTCAGAGCCTGTTTCTTTCTTTTTTTTCTCCTTGTCTCGAATGGCAGTTGTCATTATCCCGCCATTCACACCCTATCTTGACTAATGTTTTTCTAACTCCTGGCATTACCATTTGAAGTTGGCCTATCATCCCTTTTGTCTCTCTAATCTCTCCTGTCTTCCAACCTGTCACAGACTTTCTCTTTTGTTCTTTCTTCCCCTCCCCCTTTCAGTGCTTGTTAAGAATCTGTTCTTTTCGAACACCCCCCCCAGTTCTGACGAAGGGTCATCGACCCGAAATGTTGATTAACAGATAACTGTTGGCCAGGACAATGGGAGAACTATGCTTCAAATAGCATCATGGGATCTATTACATCCACCTGAGACAGAAGACAGGGGGCCGAGCTTAACATCTCAGCTGAAAGACGGGACAACAGTCCCTTAGTACAGCACTGAAGTGTAATCCTGGATTACATGTTCAAGTCTCTGGAGTGGGGCTTACGCCCACAACATTCTGATGCAGTGCTGTCACTGAGCCAAGACTATCACCCTAGGGTATTACTGTTAACCTGTCACAGAGTGCTCCTCCAGTTCAGGTCTGATAGGTGTCAGTTGCCTCGGCGATGCATCAAAAGGCCATAGCTGGAATCTGATATGACATATCCTCTAACTGCTCACACTGGTTTTACTGCATCCGTGATATTAAATCTAATTTCTTCAATAACTGCATGTCAAACAAACCAAATAAATTTGACACAACAAATCCAAAGGGTCACATAGCTCTCTTTCTGTAATCGAAACATGTCTGTGCCAACAATGAATCCTATTGTAAGATCTGCAATGATATTTCGAACCAGCAGCCCTTTATACACTAGGCCATTGTTACCGAGATGCCTAATAGAGTAAACAAATATACCAAAAGAGACTGAAGCTCCCTCTGTGCTTGTGCCAAGGACATGGTCTGTGTTACTTTCTGGCATAGTGTCGCAGCACCTTCATGGGGGAATTTTGACCTTGGGCGATAGTGTGAAACAGGCGATATCGGATTGGCCATCCGTTATATGCCTCTCCCCAGTTTCATACCTTTTGCAGCATCTATGGAGGATTCGGTGATGTCCCCATCTGGGCGAAAACTCTTCCCTTCACACACATTGTGTCAGTTCTGCCTCAGTGGATCGCGCTCACGCCTGTGAGTCACAAAGGTTGCGGGATCAGGTCCCATTCCAGTGACTTGAGCACAAAAATCCAGGCTGACACTCCATTGCAGTGCTGAGGGAGCACTGCACTGTCATAGTTGCCGTCTTTCGGATGAGATGTTAAACCGAGGCCCCATCTGCTCTCTCAGGTGGACGTAAAAGATCAAATAAGAGCAGGGGAGTTATCCCTCGGTGTCCTGGCCAATATTTATCCCTCAATCAACATCACTGAAACAGATTATCTGGTCATTATGACATTGCTGTTTGTGGGAGCTTGATGTGCGCAAATTGACTGCCGCATTTCCTACCTTACAACAATGACTGGACTTCAAAAGTACTTCATTGGTTGTGAAGCGCTTTGGGATGTCCGGTGGTTGTGAAAGGCGCTATATGAATGCAAGTCTTTCTTTTCTTTTTTTCTTGGTGCTCTGCTGTGCGACATCTCTGCTCCGCTCCCTCCTGTATCTCAGCTTTTTCATTAAATGTATTGCACTCGTCTGAACACATAACGCCCCTTTGCTATTGGTGTTCTTACAATCAGCACTGGTAAACCTTGACCCAGCGTATTCTTTCCCCTTCTGTAAGCTAATCAACTTTTGGAGTTATCCCACTCACATCTTCACAAACTTCTTTCGTACATCCAGCCTTAGCATTGGCCAAGGGTATTTCCACAATATCTTATTTCTACAGCTTATTCTCTTATACAGCACCATCTGTTCGGATGTTCCAAACACTGAATAGCCATTTCAATATATTATGATTTAAAAACAAGGAAACTGCATTATGTTTCTTCACATCAGAATCCAATGTCGTTACAACTAAAAAAACAGCAAACAATATTACACTAACAAGTCTTATCGGAGAATCATCCCTTTATCCCTTTTCATCCTTGTCCCTGACATCCATCCACCAAGGTGTCCTCCAATAGAGGTAAGGTTGAACTCGTACATGACCATAGTTAAGCTGCACTCTGTATAGTTTTGGACATCCATCATAGGAAGGATATAAAAACAATGGGAAAAGTGCAGCGTAGATTCAGTAGGATGCTCCCAGAGGTGAGAGGTTGCATTTACAAACTGGGACTGTTTTCAATAGAGCTGAGCGAGGCCTTCAAGCTTATCGTGGGAACCAGTGGATGTGGTATATTTGGACTTCCAGAAGGCATTTGACAAGGTGGCACATAAATGGTTACTGCACAAGATAAAAGTTCACAGGACTGGGTTAATATATTAGCATGGATAGAGGATTGGCTAACGAACAGAAAATAGAGAGTCGGGATAAATGGTTCTCGGGTTGGCACCCCAGTGGGGTGCCGCAGGGATCAGTGCTGGGATCCCAATTATTTACAATCTATATTAACACCTTGGAAGAAGGGACTGAATGTAACATAGCCAAGTTTGCTGACGATACAAAGATGGAAGGAAAAGCAATGTGTGAGGAGGACACAAAAAATCTGCAAAAGGACATAGACAGGCTAAGTGAGTGGGCAAAAATTTGGAAGATGGATTATAATGTTGGAAAGTGTGAGGCCATGCACTTTGGCAGAAAAAAATCAAAGAGCAAGTTATTATTTAAATGGAGAAAGATTTCAAAGTGCTGCAGTACAGCAGGATCTGCATGAAACACAAAAGGTCAGTATGCAGGTGCAGCAAGTGATCAGGAAGGCCAATGGAATCTAAAATGGAGTATAAAAGCAGGGAAGTCTTGCTACATTTATACAGGGTATTGGTGAGGCCACACCTGGAATACTGCATGCAGTTTTGGTTTCCATATTTACAAAAGGATATATTTGCTTTGGAGGCAGTTCAGAGAATGTTCACTAGGTTGATTCTGGGGATGAGGGGGTTGACTTATGATAAAAGGTTGAGTAGGTTGGGCCTCTACTCATTGGAATTCAGAAGAATGAGAGGTGATCTTTTCGAAACGTATAAGATTATGAGGGGGCTTGACAAGGTGGATCCACTGATGGGGGAGACTAGAACTAGAGGGCATGATCTTACAATAAGGGGCCACCCATTTAAAACTGAGATGAGGAGAAATTTCTTTTCAGAGGGTTGTGAATCTGTGGAATTCGCTGCCTCAGAGAGCTGTGGAAGCTGGGACATTGAATAAATTTAAGACAGAAATAGATATTTTCTTAAACGATAAGGGAATAAGGGGTTATGGAGAGTGGGTAGGGAAGTGGACCTGAGTCCATGATCGGATCAGCCATGATCTTATTAAATGGTGGAGCAAGCTTGAGGGGCCATATGGCCTACTCCTGCTCCTATTTCTTATGTTCTTATGTTCTTATGTTATAATAAGGTGAATAGTGACAGATTGGTTGACTCTGAAATGTCCTTTCAAGTGGTTTAGCAAGTCACTCAGTTGCATCAAACTGCTATCTGCAGCGGTTCAAGTAGGCGGGCCCACCACCACCTTCTCAAGGGCAATTAGGGAATGGGCAATAAATGCCGGCCTCGCCAGCGACGCCCACATTCTCAGAATGAATTTTAAAAGAAGTTTGTTTCCGCTGGTTGGTGGGACTGTAACAAGCCGGCAAAAATGTAAGATGATCACGCAAACAATTAGAAGTTAGAAAAGGAATTCTTTATACAGAAAGTGGTTAGAAGATGGTATTATCTACCACAAACTGTTGTTTGAAGCAGAGTTCACAAATTCTCCTAAAATGGAATTCGTTATTTGAAAAGGAAGAATATTAAAGGTTATGGGGGAGCGAGCAGGAGACTCAGTTAGATTTGATGGCTCATGTGAAGCGAGAAGCATTCATGATGGCAACGTGGTCTGTTTGTGTGCTGTGCTGCAGCGGCCAATGCAGTAACACCGTAGGTGATTCGCTAGCTTAAACATAAGCGTGTTCAGGGAATATGGCTGTTGAAATGAGGTTACACTGTTAAAATTACTCGAGGGCTATGGTGAGTTAGCGGATCACAGGAAGGGCAAAGGTTGGATTGGTCTCATCAGCATCCCTTGGTTAGGATAGCAGTGGTGGGTGGAATTGTGCAGTGTCCTGATTACTATCCAGTGACTCCTACCATAAAGTACTCCTGCATGGATATCATGTAAACACAGGATGTGACTCCCTCCACAGTCCAATAATTTGCCAGCGCTCACAAATTAAGAGAGCTGCCAGCTAGTGTTGCCACAGCAACAATCAGCAATTTCAGGAGAAGACGACTCAGAATTGTCATTGTAATGCATTTGCTTCACGGGTTCTTTGCTTTAAAATTCATAGCAACACAATGCTATTAAGAACCAGTTGGTTTATTAGCAAAAGGTTCAACAATCACACTACACATTACCAGTTCATCCACCAGTCTTACAACCACCTGCCTCATCATGGATTCCCCAAACCGAACTGGCTGGGGTTTTATTGAATCTTGTGAACATCACGTGACTGGCTAAGCCACTCCCAACTGAACAGCTCTACCAACTTGTGAGCATACTCTCAGGTGCGTACATTACTGTCATGCCAACAGTTGCTTTGTGAGGGAGCGGTGACCTCCACATTGTTGAAAGTATATTAGCAACTCAGGCAGGGTCTGTGAAGAGAGAGGAAGGCAAGGTTAATGATTTCAGGTCTTACAAGACTTGGTCAGAACCGGTTCTGAGAAAGGCTCATAAAAGCCGAGAGGTTAACCCTATTTTGCTCGCTCTGCAGAGGCTGCCTGGCTAGTAATCAGGAGCGAGAACTGTTAGGTATTAATGCTTGGGGGTCACCAGACACCAGAGGGCGCCGTGGTCGGAGGTCATCGGGCTGTACGCATGTGGCATGTGTTCTTGGTCACCTGTATATAAGCTGTGTGTCTTTGTCAAGCTGGCACTCTTCTTGGGCTGGAATAAAGATGGATCAGGTTACACCTGAGTGAGATCACAGTAACCAGACTCTTGAGTCATTACAAGAATCCGGGATGATTATGCACTTCTTTTGTGTGGGGGACACTGAGCCAGTTGTCTGAGCCTTGACTGACAGCATGTGAGTTAGAACATACTGGTGACTGAACCCAAGACTGCCCGTGTCGTAACTCGCACCAAGTCCTGCTCATCCATCACCCCTGTGCCTACATTGGCTCCCGGTTAAGCAACGCCTCGATTTCAAAATCCTCATCCTTATTTTCAAATCCCTCCATGGCCTCGCCCCCTCCCTATCTCTGTAATCTCCTTCAGCTCCCCGAGATGTCTGCGCTCCTCTAATTCTGCCCTCTTGAGCATCCCTGATTATAATCGCTCAACCACTGGTGGCCGTGCCTTCTGTTGCCGAAGCCCTAAGCTCTGGAACTTTCTGCCTAAACCTCTCCACCTCTCTGTTCTCCTTCAAGATGCTCCTTAAAACATACTGTTATGTCTTTAGATGCTCTGATAATGATTCCACGAGGCAAAGTATTGTACTTGAACTATTGTGACCTTAGTCCATTTAATATAACTCCAGAGTGAGGATACCACATGGTGAACTCCCTTTTATACCTGGGTACCTGTGGTGTACAGGTGACCCCTGGGCCTCCACCAGTAGCACCCTCTGGTGATGCCAGCATAGTGTATACAGTGTGAACCTTGTTGATGGTACCTCCGGTAAACAAGTCTCCATCTTATGCAACTATACAGTGACTACACAGAGTGTATATCTATAGTGTACATATATAACACATACCTCTTTGACCAAGCTTTTGGTCACCTGCACTAATTTCTACTAATGCAGCTCGGTGTCAAATTTTTTATCTCATAATCCTCCTGTGACGCCTTGAGACATTTCACTACGTTAAGGATGCTATATAAATACAAGTTGTTGTTGTTATCTTTATGGTGCTCAATTCCACACTGTACAGTGCACTTTCCAACTGACACATTTTAACAAAAAATGTTCTAATTAACCACTGTAAGTATTTCTGAACAGATCCCTCCCTATCCAGTACCCTGATGTCAGCATTGGTTTTTGGTATTTCTTGGTCTGTTGGAGAAATATCACACCCAGTCAGGACGTGCCAAAGCGCCTTACAGCCAATGAAGTACTTTTGGAATGTAGTCAATGTTGTAATGTAGGAAACACGGCAGCCAATTTGCACACAGCAAGCTCTCACAAACAGCAATGTGATAATTGTTACGCTCATAATAAAGGATGAAACTGAGTACTGTGTGCAATGAGTAAGTGTGACCTTAGCTCCTTTAATTCGACTCTAGAGTGCAGGTACCGTGTGGGTGACCTGCTTATCTACAGTGCTCCCAAGGGATGCCGGGATCCCTTGGGACTCCAACAGTTAGGCCCTCTGGTGGTGGTGTGATACAGGTTGCGAAGGGTTAAACACATAACAATAATGACCATATAATCTGGTTTTGTGATGTTGATTGAGGGATAAATATTGACCAGGACTCCGGGGATAACTCCCCTGCTCTTCTTCGAAATAGTGTCATGGGATCTTTTATGTCCACACTGAGAGAGCAGACGGGGGCCTCGGTTTAATGTCTCATCCAAAAGACGGCACCTCTGACAGTGCAGCACTCCACTGGGAGTGTCAACCTCGATTTTTGTGCTCAACTCTCTGGAGTGGGACTTGAACCCACAACCTTCTGACTCAGAGACGAGGGTGCTGCCCATTGAGCCACGGCAGATAGCAACTTTTTTAAGACATTTTTGTTCATTAATTTTCTTAAATTATTTTCAAATACCCTCATTTCAGTCTTCTCTGAGTGCACTGTTTAATCCTTTTTAACAAACGCTATCAGTTCCTTTAATTCTGCTTCAACTTCTCTTTTGTTCTCATTCTATTTCTCTTTTTATTCTTTCATTTCATTTCTTCCTCACTTCACCGCTCCCTCTTTTCCTCCTTTATTCCTTCCTCACTCTACCTCTCTGCCTTTCCCACAACAATAACTTGCATTTATATAGCACCTTTAACACAGAAGTAATTGTCCCAAAGTCCTATAGAGGAGCGTAATCAGTCATAAATCAACATTGTTGAAGGCGATATTAGAAGGGGTGACTAAAAACTTGGTCAAAAAGGTGGGTTTTAAGAAGGGGTTTAGTGGAGGAGAGAGAGGTGGAGAAAAGGCACGGACGCCAATGGTGGGGCAAAGGGATTTTGGGGGGTGGGGGGGCCGAGAAGCCTAGCTGGAAGAATGCAGAGATCTCGGAGGGTTGTTGGGCTGGAGGAGGTTACAGAGATAGGGAGGGGCGAGGCCATGATGGGATTTGAACACGAGGATAAGAATTTTAAAATTTCCGGTTTTGGGGGACCAGGAGCCATTGTCAACCAGTGAGCACAAGGGTGATGGGTGTGTGGGACTTGTTGTGGAATAGGAGTTTTGTTTGAGCTGAAGTTGATGGAGGGTGCAAGATGGGAGGCCGGTCAGGAGAGCATTGGATTGCTTGAATCTGGAGGTGACAAAGGCACGAATGAGGGTTTTGGCTGTTGATACAGAGGTGGCTGTAGGCAGTTGCTGTGATGGAGAGGATATGGGATTAACGCTATTCCTCCCTCACCCCACTTCTCCCTTTTTAATCCTTTATTCGTCCCTCATTCCACTCCTTCCTCATTCCTTCCTAGATACTCTCCTCTTCTTCTTCCCTCCCTCCACTTCTCCCTCTTTTCCTCCTATATATAGACATTTATGTCACAGAAGGAGGCCATTCGACCCATTGTGTCTGTACCGGCTGAAAAAGAGTTGTCCAGCTATCCTCTTCTTTTTTCTTCCTATATACTCTCCTCTTCTCATTTCCTCCCTCCACTCCTTTTTTCTTCCTATATACATTCCTTGGGCTCAAATTTCCCCAGGAGTTGCCCTGTTTTTTTTGGAGTAAGTAGCTTTTTTTGGAGTAACTTAAAATTGCAAATTTACCCTTTTTAACTTGCTCCAGTGTAAGTCAGTTGGTTAGGTTTTTTTCTAGTTTAGTTTTTTCCTCTCCAAAAGGGGGCGTGACCAGCCACTTATGCTTCTTTTGGCCATAGAAGTAAATTTGGCCAGCTAAAAGTTACTCCAAATTAACTTAGGCCAGTGTATGTGGCCACTTTTGTAGGCACACAAAAACCTTACCTACATTTAAGAAATCAGCGCAGGTAGCCAGAGAATAGAGGGGGGTGGGGGTGGGGGGGAAGGTGAGTTAGAGGATTCTAAAGTACTAAACACCTTAGAAACATCGAAAATAGGTGCAGGAGTAGACCATTCAGCCCTTCGAGCCTGCACCGCCATTCAATGAGTTCATGGCTGAACATCAGCACAACATCACATCTTCAGCACAACAGCTGCACAACATCATCAAAAATAAATGAAAGATAAATCAGCTACTGAAAATAGAGCAATCCCACCTTGCCGATTGCAGAATGCACCGGCTAGCCTTCCCGCCAGGGCTAGGGGCGGCAGGCACACATGACTGTAGGGGTGAGGGATTTTTACTTTTTACAGTTGTCCCTAAATGTTGTGTGGTCCTAATGGAACATGATTCAGTCTTAATGCAAAATATCTTTTATTGGATATTTTACAATGCATTTCAACGACAACAACAACAACTGCAACAACAGCAAAGAAAGGCTGCACCCATCCCTCACCCACATCTCGGGGAAAGTGCACTTCCTCATAAGGTCGGTGATGGTGGTGGTGGCGGGGGCGGGGGGGGGGTGGGGGTTGGGGGCCGGGGTGGGGGTTGGGGGCCCAGCTTGGGTCTCACCGGTGGCTGGTGGATTGAAGTGGGAGTGGCATTTGAGTACCCGGCCTTTGTGCCCTTATTGCAGAAGCTAGCTCCCTCATGGCATCTGCCATCGTTTGCACACCCTCTGAAATGCCCGCCCTCACTTTCCGTCTCAGTGCTGATATTTTTCCCGACAGTGTCGCTACCCCATCATGCACCCTACTGACAGTCGCCACGAGTGATCTTGTAAGGGCATTGGTCTCCTCACCCAATGACAGAATCTGATTAACATCTGATGAAGGCTGCATCTCAGGAGAGACTGGTCGGCTTCTCCTTCCCCTCGCTGTGGGTCTGCCTGGTGACACCCCTCCAGTGCGAGGCACAGGCTGGGACGGTGGGGCACTGGGTGTTCCAACATGCATTTCACCACTGCCACTGGGACCCGCAACCTTGGAAGGTGTGAAACTATGGAATGTCGCCGAGGAGCTCATGGAGGTTTCTGGCAGCGTGATGCCCTGTACTATGGACTGATCCATATCACGATCAGCAATCTCCCGTGAACACATTTCCATTGACCCCTCCTCCCCCTACCCGCCTTGGTCTGGAGTGCATGCATCTGGATCTTCTGGTGGATCTTCAGGATGTTGAGGAATGTCTTCTTCTTCTGCAAAATACAACAGAACAGTCAAATGGTTAGCAGCACAGGAGGGAGCAGGATGGGTGGCATGAGTAGTCTGATGCGTAGCAGGCCAGTCAGCAGGTTGATTTGAAGGGCGACAATGCATTTTAATGACTCACCTTCACCCTCATGTGTGGGTCCAGCTTGTGCAGAGCTAATTCTTTTTCTGCCGGTGCGACTCAGCAAGGCAGCAACCCTCTGTCCCAGGGGTGATAGTTGATGCAGATTTGGTGGCCCTCCTCCTGTTCTAAGTCTTCGCCTTTTGTTGTGGGCCAATTTCTTCTGCAAAGATGAAAATATAATTTTTCACACATGGTGCGCTTCTGATGGGTGGGACATATACAGATGGTCACATTTTCAATTGCAATTCCATTTAAAGATGAAGATATTACTTACACTCACTACTTGACCAATGTCCTGCCATTTGTTTTTGCACTGGCTTCCAGATCTTGCGGTAGTCACCCCTGCGGAGTATTCTTCTGCAACTAGGTTCCATCTTCTTATTTCCTTGAGTGAAACTTTTGTGGGACCACTCTTACTGATATCCAGCTCCAGCCATTTGTCCTCAATGACAGCGACTAGTTTCTCCACTTCCTCATGGAGGAAATTCTTTGTTCTTGTTGCACACTCTTGCATCATTGGTGTATTGGACTTACACTCAGGTAATCTTGAAAAATAACAGTTCTCACCTTTCTTCCACCTATGCAGCACTCCTTTCCACTCCCTCAGCCACCCAAAAATCACGATTCACACCTTACCTTTATATATGGTCCACTGCCAATGATGCTGAGGCACTGAGGATGCTCTCCTTTTAATTGGCTGATTGCCAAGCTTCCTGTTCCACTGCGCATGCGCGCGCGCTGAAACACGCATTGTGCATGTGCGCACGCTCAAATGGACATGCGTCCCCCTGCTGGCACTCCACAAGACGGTGGGCCCAAGCCCCGCCCCCTCTGCCGGCTGCGCTGAGCAAGCGCGGCCGAAGCTGTGCCCCCCACAGGCTCTGCAGCGCCACGTCACTGGAACCGGACGACGAGGCAGTGGCCAAAGTGGAAGGTACATTTTCGGCGCTTTTTTTGGCTCACAAAGTCAGCGTGCCACCCCTAACTACGCCACTCTAGGCGGCTGGAGAAATTTGGGCCCAATGTTCCTATTCGCCTTTACTCCTTCCCGCCCTCTTTCCTCGTTCCACTCCTTCCAATTTTCCTCCTATATACTTTCCTCTTCTTTGCTCCATCCCTCCCTACCTCCACTCCTCCTTCTTTCCCTTCTATATATTTTCCCCTCCTCCTTTTTCCCTTCCCTCTCTCTTTCCTCACTCCACTCCTTTTTTCCTCCTATATATTTCTCTTGTTCCTCTTCTCTTTTACTCCTTTCCTTCCCTCCAATCCTCCCTCTTTTCCTCCTATATACTCTCTTCTCTTTTCCTCCTTCCCTCCCTCCAGTCCTCCACTCTTTCCCTCCTATACACTTTCCTCTTCTCCTTTAGCGTCAGCTGTGGCTCAGTGGGTAGCACACTTGCCTCTGAGTCAGAAGGTTGTGGGTTCAAGTCCTATTCCAGGGACTTGTACACATAAATCTAGGCTGACACGCCTAGTGCAGTACTGAGGGTGTGCTGCACTGTTGGAGATGCCGTCTTTTCGATGAGATGTTGAACCGAGGCCCCGTCTGCTCTCTCAGATGGACGTAAAAGATCACATGGCACTATTTTGAAGAAGAGCAGGTAAGTTCTCCCCGGTGGCCTGGCCAATATTTATCCCTCAATCAACATAACAAAAACAGATTATCTGGTCATTATCACATTGCTGTTTGTGGGAGCTTGCTGTGTGCAAATTGACTGCTGCGTTTCCCACATTACAACAGTGACAGTGCTTCATTGGCTGTAAAGTGCTTTAAGAAATCTGGTGGTTGTGAAAGGTGCTATATAAATGCAAGTCTTTCGTTCTTTACTCTTTTCCTCACTCCAATCCTCCCTCTTTCTCTCGTATATATGTTATGTATGTAAACATTACCAATGTGTAAGTCTTGCCACCAGGGGGGCGCACCTGTGGGAGACCCAAGGGTCACCTCCACACCTTGGGCAAGCAGGTATAAGGCAGTCTATCATGCTGACTCCTCACTCTGGAGTCACAATAAAAAGACCAACGTCACAACAGTTTGAGCTTAAGATATACAGTCTTGTGGAGTTATTCTAAACAAAACAATTGGCGGCGAGTAACAGATCACGAACTTTCACGCAGCTATGGCTGCCATTGGTATTCTTGAGAGATTTGTTGAGGGTGACGATTGGGAAGCCTTCGTTGAGCGTCTTGACCAGTACTTCGTGGCCAACGAGCTGGAAAAGGCAGAAACCGCGATTAAGCGCAGGGCGATTCTCCTCACCGTTTACGGGTCCACGACAAATGGCCTCATCAAAAATCTGCTAGCACCAATGAAATCAACGGACAAGACATATGAAGAGTTGTGCACGCTGGTTCGGGAACGCCTCAAGCCGAAGGAGAGCATCTCGATGGCCAGGTATCGCTTTTATACACACCACCGCTTCGAGGGCCAGGCATCTTAGGTTGGCGAGCTATGTCACCGACCTAAGACGCCTTGCGGGACCGTGTGTATTTGCTGGATTTTTGGGGGAAGTGTTGCGGGACTTTTTTGTGCTTGGAATCGGCCATGAGGTCATTCTTAGTGTAAGAGCGAAAAACCTTAATTAGGGGTAAAGTACTTCGGTGTAATTAAACACAGGCAATGTAAGAAAGGCAGAGAAAGATTTAAAATGCGTTCATGGTAGAATAGCTGAATTAGACATAAACACTAAGGTCAGAGAAATTCTCTGAGGAGATAAGAACACCCACAGGATTTACGTAGACAGCTCACAAAAATAATGAGAGGAGGCCACGATGTTCCAGCCACATGAGATAACAGGGACAATGCCTCTTTTCAGCAAAGGGTAGCCATATGTCTGCCAAGGACATTAGTCTGAGAATTAGCCTGGGAAGACATTCCCAGAAATGTAACACATAACCTGTCGGGGGCTCTTCCCTAGAAACAGTTGCCAGAACTGAATGTACCAATGGAATCATTAGAAATTACTGTAACCAATAAAATTAATGTAACTGTACCACCCAATAAAATTGCTGTAACCTGTATTAACCTATGGAACACTTCCCTGCGTAGTTCCACCATTTTGACTGTATCTGAACTGTATAAGAATGTAATTGCGGAGCTTGTCCCATGAGATCAGCGTGGAGAGCATTCAGTAACGGTACTGATTAATCAGGTTTTAATAAACAACTCCTTTCGTGTGAGTGTTATATTTTTAATACTCCACAACACTTCGCAAACTGCTGTCTGCTGAATCCCTAGATCTGAGCAAGGCCATCAAGATAGCCCAGGCTTTTATGTCCACGAATGATAACACTAAACAGATATCATTGCAGCATCGAAACTCACCGACAAATATTGTACATAAAATAACGCCTTCAGCAGGCAGAACTACACGCCCGCAGAGGCCAGACCTAGGATGACTCAGTCCACCGTGGGGCGTGAATGCAAATCCATTAGCACCCTGTTGCCACTGCAGGGGTAATCATCGAGCCCATCAATGTCGATTCAAGCACTACGTGTGCAAGGGCTGTGGAACAATTGGGCACGTCCAGCGAATATGCAGACGTACTGCGACTCACCATGTGGCAGAGTCAGCAGAAGATGTCCAATCCGGCGCAGATCACGCTGAATGAGTAAGAGAGGCAACTCAAACCGAAGCTGAAGAGGAAGTGTATGGGGAACACACACTCACCACCAAAAGCCCTCCGATAATGTTAAAAGTCAAATTAAACGGCATTCCAGTTTCCATGGAATTGGACACGGGGGCGAGTCAGTCAATTATGAGCCAGAAGGCTTTTGAGAAACTGTGGGGCAACAAGGCACAAAGGCCAAAACTAAGTCTGATCCACACCAAGCTGCGCACTTACACCAAAGAGCTCATACCAGTCATTGGCAGTGTGGCAGTGAAAGTATCGTACGATGGAGCTGTGCATGATTGTACCAGGCGATGGCCCAATGCTGTTCGGCAGAAGCTGGCTAGGAAAGATCCGATGGAACTGGGACAACATCAAAGCACTGTCTTCGGAGGATGACACCTCATGCGCCCAAGTGCTAAACAAATTCCCGTTGTTATTCGAGTCAGGCATCGGCAACTTCACAGGTGCCAAAGTGCAGATCCATCTAGTCCCTGATGCACGACCCGTTCATCACAAGGCCCGAGCGGTTTCATACATGATGCGAGAGAAAGTCGAGATCGAGCTGGATAGACTTCAATGAGAGGGGATCATCTCGCCAGTCGAATTCAACGAGTAGGCCAGTCCAATTGTTCCGGTGTTGAAGAGCGATGGGACGGTCAGAATCTGCGGGGACTACAAGGTAACGATCAACCGATTCTTGTTACAGGACCAGTACCCACTATCCAAAGCAGATGACCTGTTTGCAACACTAGCAGGGGGGAAGTCGTTCACCAAGCTGGATCTAACCTCTGCTTACATGACACAGAAGGCTGAACCTTCGAAAAAATTGACATGCATCAACACACACAGAGGACTGTTCATATACCACAGATGCCCCTTTGGGATTCGTTCAGCGGCGGCCATCTTCCAGAGGAACATGGAGAGTCTGCTGAAATTGGTTCCACGCACCGTGGTGTTCCAAGACGACATCTTGATCACTGGCCGCAACACCAGCGAACACTTGCACAACCTGGAAGAGGTTCTCAAGCGACTGGACAGAGTGGGACTCAGGTTGAAACGCTCCAAATGTGTTTTCCTGGCGCCAGAGGTAGAATTTCTGGGGAGAAAGATTGCGGCATCAGACCCACGGACTCCAAGATGGAGGCCATCAAGAATGCACCCAGACCACAGAATGTGACCGAGCTGCATTCGTTCCTGGGACTCCTCAACTATTTTGGGAACTTTCTACCAGGGTTGAGCACTTTGTTGGAACCATTGCATTTATTGCTACGCAAGGGTGATGACTGGGTTTGGGGTAAAGCTCAAGAGACAGCCTTTAACAAGGCCAGAAACATGCTATGTTCTAACAAGTTACTTGTATTGTATGACCCGTGTAAACGTTTAGTACTAGCTTGTGATGCATCTTCGTACGGGATCGGTTGTGTGTTACAGCAAGCCAATGTGTCAGGCAAACTGCAACCAGTTGCATAGGTGTCCAGAAGTTTATCCAAGGCTGAAAGAGCCTACAGTATGGTTGAGAAAGAAGCATTAGCATGCGTATACGGGGTTAAGAAAATGCACCAATACCTATTTGGACTCCAGTTCGAGCTCGAAACTGACCACAAGCTATTCATTTTGTTGTTCTCAGAAAACAAAGGTATTAACACCAATGCTTCGTCCCGCATCCAAAGATGGGAACTAACGTTATCTGCGTATGACTATGTAATCCACCACAGACCAGGCACAGAGAACTGTGCTGATGTCCTCAGTCGGCTACCATTGCCCACCACCGGGGTGGAAATGGCGCAACCCGCAGACTTTCTCCTTGTAATGGATGCTTTTGAGAGCGAGGGGTCACCCGTCACGGCTCGCCAGATCAGAACCTGGACTAGCCAGGACCCGGTGCTATCACTCGTAAAAAGCTGTGTCCTCAATGGGAGCTGGTCGGTGGTCCCAGGGGAAATGCAAGACGAAATTAAGGCATTCCACCGACGCAAGGGCAAAATGTCCATCCATTCGGACTGCCTCCTGTGGGGGAATCATGACATTTTGCCAAAAAAAGGCAGGGAAACGTTTATACCCGATCTTCACAATACCCACCCAGGCATAGTCATGATGAAGGCTATCGCCAGGTCGCACGTTTGGTGGCCTGGCATTGACTCGGAATTGGAGTCATGCATACACCAATGTAACACTTGCTCACAGTTGAGCAATGCACCAAGGGAGGCCCCACTGAGTCTCTGGTCATAGCCCTCCAAACCGTGGTCCAGGGTTCATGTAGATCTCGCTGGCCCCTTTCTAGGAAAGATGTTCCTAGTAGCAGTGGACGCTTACTCTAAATGGATTGAATGTACAATAATGTCGTCATGTACATCCACTGCCACCATTGAAAGCCTCCGGGCCATTTTCGCCAGCCATGGTTTGCCCGACGTCCTTGTTAGTGACAATGGACCATGCTTCACCATCACCAGCTCAGAATTCAATGAGTTCATGATCTGCAATGGCATCAAGCATGTCAGGTCTGCGGCGTTTAAGCCCGCATCCAATGGTCAACCAGAACGGGCAGTCCACACCATCAAGCAGAGCTTGAAACGCATGACGGACGGTTCCCTGCAGACCCGGCTATCTCGGATTCTGCTCAGCTACCGCACGCAACCCCACTCCCTTACCGGGGTTCCCCCTGCAGAATTGCTAATGAAGAGAGCGCTCAAAACCAGGCTCTCCTTAGTCCACCCAGATCTCAATGATCATGTAGAAACCCGGCGTCACCGTCATAACATGTACCACAATCACGCGACATTGAAATTAATGACTCTGTGTTTGTTCTTAATTATGGTCATGGTCCCAAATGGTTGCTGGCACTGTGTTAGCCAAGGAGGGGAATAGAGTGTTTGTTGTCAAACTTTTGAACAGACAAACGTGCAGAAAGCACTTGGATCAGACCAAACTGCGATTCACTGACAACCAAGAACAGTTTGAAGAGGACATTACCATCATTGATCCACACACACACACCCAACCAGCAATCGACCTCGCGGTGAACCACGAGGATGAACCCACTATGCCCGACAGTCTGATCAGACCAGCCATGCTGCAGTGCAGCAATGATCCAACCAACTCATCCATGCCAGGACTTCAACTCAGGCGATCAACCCGGGAACGCAGAGCCCCGGATCGCCTCAACTTGTAAATATCTTGTAAATAAGACTTTGGCGGGGACGGGGGGGGGGGGGAAGAATGATGTTATGTATGTAAATATTACCAATGTGTAAGACTTGCCACCAGGGGGCGCACCTGTGGGAGACCCAGAGGTCACCTGCACACCCTGGGCGAGCAGGTATAAAAGGCAGTCTACCATGCTGCTTCCTCACTCTGGAGTTATATTAAAGAGACCAAGGTCACAACAGTTTGAGCTTAAGATGTAGTTATTCTAAGCATAACAATATACTCTACTCTCCTCTCCTCTCCTCTCCTCTCCTCTTCTCCTTCCCTCCCTCTTTTCTACTTTCCGCTTCTCCTTCCTCCCTCTTTTCCTCCTATATACTCTCTTCTTCTTCTCCTTCTCTCCCTCTTTCCCTCCTACATGCTCTCCTCTTCTCCTTTGCTCCTTCCCTCCCTCCAATCCTCCCTCTTTCCCTCCTATATGCTCTCCTCTTCTCCTTTGCTCCTTCCCTCCCTCCAATCCTCCCTCTTTCCCTCCTATATGCTCTCCTCTTCTCCTTTGCTCCTTCCCTCCCTCCAATCCTTCCTCTTTCCCTCCTAGACGCCTATATGCTCTCCTTCTCCTTTCCACCTTCCCTCGCTCTTGTTTCTTTCCCCTTGCACCTTACTATCTTGTTTTCCTTTCACCACGCCTGGTTACAGGGTCCCACCCTGCGGATGTGACGGCTTGTCAGGGCGGTGGGTGTGTTTGGTGCTCAGTGCGGGTGCAGCGGCAACCGGGGCCGGGCAGAGGAGGCGGTGACATTCGGGGACACCGCTCCGGGGAGCCGACTGAGCGGCTGAGCGGCGGCTCCCTCTCCAGCACCAGGCTTGCTGTGGTCCGGCTCAACTATCCAGCTCCTCTCGGTCACTGGACACCAAGGTAACCAGCACAAACATTCACTGCTTTACAATCCCCGCTTCTTGTTGCATTTATCTGAACATATTATGTCCTTCCTAACAAAGCAATTTATAGACTTTTCGTTTAAATTCCCCAAAAAGTACATTTTAGTGGGTTTACTCTATTTATGTCCCGAGTACAATCAGACTCTGCAAATTATTTCAGGTAAATTACAGTTCGGCCACTTTGAAGGATATTAAGAAGACACCTAAATGAAGTGTTCAAATTACTGAGCACTGTTGTTTGCTGTCCCCCGCCACTTCAGAAACATCAAAGGATTCTTCATATTTATGATCCATTTTAAGTTTGTTTTTTTGTTTAAAAAAATATATAATGTAGCCTCTGAGGTTCCAAGCAGCCAGTCAACCTCCTATTATAAATCAACAGCATTGACCCCCACAGATTCCATATATCATCATAGGCATATCATCGAGGAAGACTTGCTTCCACTCTAAAAGTGAGTTTTCAGGTGACTGTACAGTCCAATACGGGAATTACAGTCTCTGTCACAGGTGGGACAGTGGTTGAAGGAAAGGGTGGGTGGGACAGGTTTGACGCATGCTCCTTCCGCTGCCTGCGCTTGATTTCTGCATGCTCTCGGCGACGAGACTCGAGGTGTTCAGTGCCCTCCTGGATGCTCGTCCTCCACTTAGGGTGGTCTTTGGCCAGGGACTCCCAGGTGTCGGTGGGGAAGTTGCACTTTATCAAGGATGCTTTGAGGGTATCCTTGAAACGTTACCTCTGCCCACCTGGGGCTCGCTTTCCATGTAGGAATTCCGAGTAGAACGTTTGCTTTGGGAGTCTCGTGTCGGGCATGCGAACAATGTGGCCCACCCAACGGAGCTGGTCAAGTGTGGTCAGTGCTTCGACGCTGGGGATGTTGGCCTGATCGAGAACACTAACACTGGTGCGTCTGTCCTCCCAGGAGATTTGCAGGATCTTGCGGAGACATCTTTGGTGGTATTTCTCCAGTGATTTGATGTGTCTGCTGTATATGGTCCGCGTCTCTGGGAATATCACTGGGAAGTGAGAGGTCAGGTAACTTTGTCCTGTGAACATGCTTACAGATCTGTCACTTGTTTGAAAGGGGGACAATTATTCGGAATCACTGTTGCATACAGCACCAGTAATTCATCATTTCAAAGGGGCGGGAGAATGCTATTTCCAATAGCTGCTGTAGCCCATAATTCTGTTTCTCCTCGTACACTCGGTTTTATTTATACGGCCTCACGCAAGCAATTTACACAAAACCTTTTTATAAATGACTGGTTAGACCTCAGCTGGAGAATTGTCTCCAATTCTGCGTGCCGCACTAAAGGAAGGATGTCAAAAGTAAGTGTCAGCTGTGGCTCAGTGGGCAGCACTCTCGCCTCTGAGTCAGGAGGTTGTGGGTTCAAGTCCCACTCCAGGAACTTGAGCACAAAAATCTAGGCTGACATTCCAGTGCAGTGGAGATGGTACAGAGGAGATTTAAAAGAAAGACTTGCATTTATATAGCGCCTTTCTCGACCATTGGATGTCTCAAAGCGCTTTACAGCCAATGAAGTACTTTTGGAGTGTAGTCACTGTTGTAATGTGGGAAACACGACAGCCTATGTGTGCACAGCAAGCTCCCACAAACAGCAATGTGATAATGACCAGATAATCTGTTTTAGTGATGTTGATTGAGGGATAAATATTGGTTAGGACACTGGGGATAACTCCCCTGTGAAATAGCGCCATGGGATCTTTGAGAGAACCGACTGGGTCTCGGTTTAACGTCTCATCAGACAGGCTGTGGATGTAAATGCTCCTATCGCATTTTTCTGAAGGAAGAGCAGTGAGTTCGCCCAGTGCATAGAGCGATGAAAATTGGACAATCAACACCGCTGTAACAAGATTAACTTGTCACTCATCTAATTTTTGTGGTGACATTGTGGTATGCAAATTAGCTGGCATGTTTGTCTCCAAAACAACAATGACAGCATTTCATAAATCATTATCCATGCAACGCTTTGGAACTTCGCGAGGACATGAAAGAAAAGAAAAGACTTGCATTTATATAGCTTCTTTCATGACCATCGGATGTCTCAAAGCTCTTTCGGGCCAATGAAGTACTTTTGGAACGTACTCACTGTTGTAATGTGGGAAACGCAGCAGCCAACTTGCGCACAGCAAGCTCCCACACACAGCAATGTGATAATGGCCAGATAATCTGTTTTTGTTATGTTGATTGAGGATAAATATTGGCCAGGACACCGGCGATAACTCCCCTGCTCTTCACCGAAATGGTGCCATGGGATCTTTTATCCACTTGAGAGAACAGATGGGGTCTCGGTTTAATGTCTCATCTGAAAGACGGCACCTCCCTCTGCACTGCACTGGAGTGTCAGCCTAGATTTTTGTGCTCACGTCCCTGGAGTGGAACTTGAACTCAGTACTTTTGCTACCCGCTGAGCCACAGCTGACACTTAAAAAGGAGGCGCTATATTGCAAATTCATTTTACAATTGAGCTTCAGTACATTTTGATTTTAAAGACACAGAATTTTTATGTGCCTTCTGCACCAAATTTTAATGGTCAGTCTTCGCAGTGTCAGTAAATGTGAAGTGATGCATTTTACTTATTAAAAAGTAATAGCAGTACTTATACTCTTAATGGAAGTGGGCTCGGTGCTGTGAAAGAGAAATGGGATTTGGGGTACATTATAGGCAGCACTCCGAGTTGATCAGTCTCTTTTTTTTTAAAAAAAAAGCTATCTGAATTCTAGGTTTTATCACACGAGTTGTAGAATGTAGAGGCTGAAAGGCTGTCGTTAAAACCCTAATAAGACTTTGGTTACAGTACTGTGCGCAGTACTGGGCTCCACATTATCATTTAGTGGGCAGCACTCCTCGTCTCAGTCAGTTCAAGTCCCACTCCACAGACTTGAATACAAAAATCAAGGCTGATACTCTGGTGCAGTACTGAGGGGGGAGTCATTATCATAGTAGGCAGTCCCTCGAAATTGAGGAAGACGTGCTTCCACTCTAAAAGTGAGTTCTTAGATGACTGTCCAATACAGGAATTATAGTCTCTGTCACAGGTGGGACAGAGAGTGGTTGGAGGAAAGGGTGGGTGGGGAATCTGGTTTGCCGCATGCTCCTTCCGCTGCCTGCGCTTGTTTTCTGCATGCTCTCGGTGATGCGACTCGAGGTGCTCTGCGCCCTCCCGGATGCTCTTCCTCCACTTAGGAACGGTCTTTGACGATGGCCTCCCAGGTGTCAGTGGGGATGTTGCACTTTATCAAGGAGGCTTTGAGGGTGTCCTTGAAACGTTTCCTCTGCCCACCTGGGGCTCGCTTGCCGTGTAGGAGTTCCGAGTAGAGCGCTTGCTTTGGGATTCTAGTATCGGGCATGCGGACAATGTGGCCCGCCCAACGGAGCTGGTCAAGTGTGGTCACTGCTTCGACGCTGGGGATGTTGGCCTCATCGAGGACACTGACATTGGTGCGTCTGTCCTCCCAGGGGATTTGCAGGATCTTGCGGAGACGTCGTTGGTGGTATTTCAACGTTCAACACTGCCTCCAGTGAGTGAGTGCTGCACTGTTAGAGGTGCTCATTCAGATGAGATACTCAACCATTGGATAAATTAACGAGTAAAATTGCTTGTGATGGTATTTGTACCACATTACAACAACAACTTGTATTTATATAGCACCTTTAACATAATGAAACGGCCCAAGGTACTTCACAGGAGTGTTATGAGATTAAAAAAATTTGACTCTGAGCCACATAAGTAAAAATTAGCATGTGCGACCAAAAGCTTGGTCAAAGAGGTATGTTTTAAGGAGCGTCTTGAAGGAGGAAAGAGAGGCGGAGAGGTTTAGGCAGGGAGTTCCAGAGCTTGGGGCCCAGGCAACAGAAGGCAAGGCCACCAATGGTTGTGATTATAATCGGGTTAATGCATTTGTACAGAGTGGGCCTCCTGTTTTAATGCATTGATTGTCTATTTAAGGAAAAAGGGTTACCAAACACATTAAAATAATGCACAGGTGAACTTCAGACAGAGAGGAAGTCTAAATGCTAACCATGCCTTCACAGGACAATATGTAAAACAGCGAACACTCTTACTGCACGAGCGAGAGGTTTGATCGCATTCAAAGTGCGTTCGTTACGAATACTGTTAGGGGAAAAATTTGCTATTCGCTTGGCTTAAAGAAAATGTAACGGTGGGAAAAATGTGTTCTCTTCTTTTCACAGGGAGCGGAAGGTTGCATCGCAAAATGTCAGCTTAGATAAACCCGACAGCACAACTGTGGCAGAAACGCTCAGCCCATCAATCCCTGCAGTGAAGTGCTCAGTGACGGAGCGAGCATGTACCCAGCCGCTGGGCCCTACGGACCTCTGGCCCCCAGGAGATACGCCACCTCCGCGGGAGCCTTTTCGCTGCCTCCCATTCAGATGCACAACTTCACCAGCCGGCCCTGGACCATCGTCATGACGGACATGGACCACGAGCCCGAGGGAACGGGGAGATGCACAGAATATCACCATTTCTACGGGACCCCCTGTTTCTATCCGTACTGGTGGTACTCCCCGCTTGCTAGCCCGGCGCCGTACTTGTACCCGCCGTACTACCCGTACGGCAGTTACTTCCCGCAGCCGCCGGTGCTCGGCGCGGCGGACTGGCCCGAAGGCTTGGCCGTGAAGGGAGAGCTGCGCTGGGGCAAGATGGAGCGGGTGTTCGGACCCCGGAGGGACCTGCCCGACTTTGTGCAGGACGAGCTGAGGCGTGTCTACGGCACCTACCCCAAGACCATCGTCACCGTGACCTACCGAAACGGGGAGTATCTGGTCAAGGGGGACCCCATCGTTGGCGAACAGACGTACAAGGTGGAGAAGAAAGTCATCCGGAGGTCGCCCACCCCCAGCGACAACGATGTCGAGGGCGACAGTGTCAGCGAAGTGGTGGAGAAGCGCAAGAGGAAGTCTAAACGCTAACCGTGGCTCCGCAGGACGACCTGTAAAGCAGTGAACGCTCTTGCTGCACGAGTGAGAGGTTTGATCGCACTAGCACATTGCAATACAGTGAATAATGACCGGGCCACAACGGGCGGCCAAAGGGGAGAACCATGGCTGCACTTGAGAAGCCAAGTTAGCTCGGGCTTATCAGCTGTAGGTGTGGCCACACTGCCTGTGTTCACTACTCCACAGCAACCATACCGGCAATTCACCTCCTGCAAAACTGCTGTTTCATGTCATTCGTGTATTAAATGTACAGTAGACAGCTCAAGTCACTGGAGAAATACCACCAATGATGTCTCCGCAAGATCCTACAGATCCCCTGGGAGGATAGATGCACCAACATTAGCATCCTCGACCAGGCCAACATCCCCAGCATTGAAGCACTGACCACACTTGATCAGCTCCGCAGGGCGGGCCACATCGTCCGCATGCCCGACACGCGTCTCCCAAAGCAAGTGCTCTACTCTGAGCTCCTTCACGGCAAACGAGCCAAAGGTGGGCAGAGGAAACGTTACAAGGACACCCTCAAAGCCTCCCTGATAAAGTGCAACATCCCCACCGACACCTGGGAGTCCCTGGTCAAAGACCGCCCTAAGTGGAGGAAGTGCATCCGGGAGGGCGTTGAGCACCTCGAGTCTCATCGCCGAGAGCATGCAGAAATCAAGCACAGGCAACGAAAAGAGTGTGCGGCAAAATAGTCCCACCCACCCCTTCCTTCAATGACGATCTGTCCCACCTGTGACGGGGACTGTTGTTCTCATATTGAACTGTTCAGCCACATAAGAACTCACTAAGAGTGGAAGCAAGTCTTCCTTGATTCCGAGGGACTGCCTATGATGATGTATTAAATATATATTAATCCTCGAGTTTGCTAAAACTCCACGACCCCAGTTCATTGAAATGAGGACGGGAACGCTGTAACAGTAATGGTAATGCTGGCTATTACTGCCTTCAGAAGATGGTGCTGTAAAAAGCCCAAGATTATAAGGCGGCCTGAAATAATAAAAACAAAATGCTGGAGACACTAAGCAGGTCAAGTAGCCTCTGTGGAGAGAGAGAGAAACCGAGTTAACATTTCAGGTCGATGATCTTTCGTCAGAACTTTCCAGCATGTTCTCTCGGGCACATGACTCAATGACCTGTGCAGGCAGCTGATTTTGCCAGTATCAATTATGGAAGCCATCTGCCCCAGACTCTCAGCATTGGGCTCTGGAAACTCAATGTCACAATCCAATTTTCAAAATCGACTGATTTATTTCTCATTAAAAGTTGTAACATCGACAGAGCAATTCTAGATAACATTTAAATTTCAAACCATATCTTCCTAATGTGATGTGATGGTGTCGGCTGTGGTTCAGTGGGCAGCACACTCGCCTCTGAGTCAGAAGGTTGTGGGTTCAAGTCCCACTCGAGACTTGAGCGCACAAATCTAGGCTGACACTCCCAGTGCAGTGCTGAGGGAGTACTGCACTTTCAGAGGTGCCATCTTTCTGTTGAGGCGTTAAACCGAAGCCCCGTCAGCGCGCACCGGTGGACGTAAAAGATCCCACGGCCAGTATTTCGAAGAAGAGCGGAGGAGTTATCCCCGGTGTCCTGGTCAATATTTATCCCTCAATCAACATCACTAAAACAGATTATCTGGTCATTATCACACTGCTGTTTGTGGGAGCTTGCTGTGTGCAAATTGACTGCTGCGTTTCCTACATTACAACAGTGACTACACTCCAAAAGTACTTCATTGGCTGTAAAGTGCTATGAGACAACCTGAGGTTTGAAAAGTGCTATATAAATGCAAGTCTTTAAAAAAATATATATTTTAAATTGTTAAAAATGACAACCAGGTATAATTTGATTATCAAATAAATAAACCTTAATTTTAAAAATTTCACTTTAAAATTCTGAAAGGAGCGGGAGGTTGATGACAGTGCAGGGTTTTATTTCTGTGAAAAGACGTTGTGAAATACATTCAACATCACCTGGGGGTTTTCTCCCCCTTGTGTTTGTTTAACAGAGTGGTGGTTGGGGCATCCATAATTGATACTGGCGCAATGAGACGCGTGCAGCAGAATGCATTTTGTCACAATGGTTCAAACTATCTGGGTACAAGATAATGTTGTTATATCTGTATGTCACTGGGCAGCCATACACCACCCAAAATGGGCCAGTTCATCAGGAGGTGTGACAGACAGATACTTTTATTGTTCCGCTCTAACAATGTATATTTGATATTGTTTATGGTTCAGCAAGTTCCATGGTGTAATGTATGCATCTATGAGTATACTCACCGGTTTGTACAGCTGTTGATCCTCCCAGATGGTGTGCGCTGGCGACGTATTTCTTCCAGCAGCAGTACAGCCTCAATTATGACACGCAGCTCCTGTTTGTAAACCTGGGGGAGTCCGGACCGCCATGCAGGGGCTGCCTGTCTTTTACCAGGAAATCATCAGGGTCTGGAATAGAGTTGTCACCAAGCACAGCCCTCCACTGTCTGGAGTGGCAGCTGTCCTGCAGGAGCCGCTGCTCAGGAATCCGTACCTCCACGATCACGGTTTTAGGTGGCAGGCGGATGAGAAGGCTGTGGCTGGCGAAGTGACCAGGGTCAGGGACCTGCTCAATGGCGGAGGAGCGGGCTGGATGGCGCTAGGCGTGCTGGGCCGACGTCCGCCACGCGGCCGATGCCATCGAGTCGCTAAAAACAGCGCTGGGCCCTGACTCCGTTAGGTGTGTCAAGGAGGCTCAAGCACTGGGGGGAGATCCCGTCCGAACTGACCCCCGTCCAGATGGAATTACTCATCGGCGCCAAACACCGGAACCTCCCTCGGGAGCCGGCATCTCTTAACTTGAGCCTCCTCGGGGAAATCCCCTCCATGCCTTTCAGTTCTGCGCGGAGGGGTTTCCTGTACGGGCTGCTCCTGCACACTCTCCACCTTGCCATCCTCGCCTGCCGTCCGGACACGCCATGGCGTACCATTTTGCCGTCCGGAGGAGGCGGGGGTCCCCGATGGAGTGCACTCTACACGGGAGTCCTCCCACTATTTATTGGGGACTTGGCCTGGAGAGTGGAGCACGGAGCAGTCCCGTGCAATCAGTTTTTAAGTCGGTTCACGGGCTCCCAGGCCGCCTGCAATTTCTGCGGTCTTGAGGGGTCTGTGCCACGTTTTTATTGAGTGTGCGAGGTTGCAGCCCCTCTTCCAATATTTGAAGGAGTTGCTCCTCAAATTCTGGTTGCACTTCAGTCCCACACTCCTGATCTTTGGGTACCTTGTGCGGAGGGGAGCGGGCAGGTCGGAAGGCCTCCTTGTAAGACTGCTCCTGGGCATGGCCAAGGGAGCCATCAGCCGGTCCAGGCAGCGGGCGGTCGAGGGGGTCGTTCAGCCCAACTGCCTGCTTCTCTCCCGCGGTTACATCCGAGCCAGGGTGTCCCTGGAGATGGAGCACGTGGTGTCCACCGGTACGCTCGCTGCCTTCCACGAGAGGTGGGCGCTGGAGGGACTGGAGTGCATCATTTCAACCGGGAACAGAATTTTAATTTGATTTGATTTGACAAAGGTTCCCTTAATATTTAATTATTAATTCATGGTTTTTGGTGTCCTTAAAAAAAAAAAAAGGGGCACTTGAATGAAAGTTACTTTTAAAATAATTGTAGAGCTGTTGAGTTGGGAGTGGCTTAGCCAGTCACATGATGTTCACAAGATTCAATAAAACCCCAGCCTGTTGGGTTCGGGGGATCCACTATGAGGCAGGTGGTTGTGAGCCTGGTGGATAAACTGGTAATGTGTAGTGTGATTGTTAAACCTTTGCTAATATTGCTACAACTACGGTGAGAGTGAACCCAGGACCCTGTGAGAGGAGGAGGAGGAGGAAGAAGAAAAGCTCTCTTCTAGGTACATCGACAGGGAGACTGTGAGTGTCTGGGAGGAGGAGGCCTGCTGCCTGGAGAGGAGAGAGGAGGGAGAGCTGCCAATACTCCTGTTACTGCTGCAGAGTTTGAGAGAGGGGGAAGGAACAGCTGCCACTCGACTACTCACTGGCTGTGTGGAAGGAGGGAGAGCCATTGTCAACATCAACAGGTGGGTGTATTTTGGTGCACTTCCCAAAAAAGACTTTGCTTAATCGGTGGGGGGGAGGAAAGAAGATTTATTAAGAACATCGTGGGGGTGGGTGTGCGTGCAAGTGTGTGGGGTTCTTGTGAACAACTAGGCCCCCCACACCACTGGAAGCACCCCTCCCCCCATTGCCTGGCCCGGGTTGGCTGGAGCTACCTGGGTGCAGTATCTTTCCCAATTAACTACTTAACATCATTTGGAGGACTGTGCCTGGGTGATTCCAGCCATCCTGGGTGAAGACATCTTCTCCCCCGCCAGAAGATTAGAGACTTTGTTTGTGATCCGGGCAGTGCATCCCCTGCAAGCACCCACCCAATGCCTGATAACACAGCCTCCCTCTCCGCCCTCTCTGTCTCTCTTCTCTCTCTCTGTCCTCTCCTCTCCCTCTCCTCTCCCTCTTCTCTCTCTCTCTCTCTCTCTCTCTCTCAGAGCCTCTTTTAAAAATATATATTTTTAAAAAACTACTGAGCAGAGGGAAAAGGGCCTCTCCCCAATTGTCAAAAGTTGGGAAGCGGTGTGCCTCATTAAGAGCTCCCTCTGCTAATCAACGAGGTCAATCAAGACCGTTCAGGCCTGTGACTTTGGGATGAGTGTTGCCCTTTTAAAGGGACCCTGATATGGAGCGTCCATCTTCGCCAGTGGCGGGGCCAGCACAAACTTATCCACACGTGGCAGCAAAGGCCTTTCAGACTCATTACTAAAAAGAACGGGGTCAAGAGCTACACTCACCCTAACACGACCATCGAGGAGTGCATGAGGGCAATGGCTGGGATAGTCGGCCCCTCGGCCATTGTTGTCGCCTCCAAAATGTACGGGAAGGCTGTGTTCTTCCTGGGGTCGGAGCGGGCGGTGTCCCTGGCCCTCAGTAAGGGGCTCACAGTGGGCGGGACCTTCCTGCTGGTGGATCCTCTCTAGGCCACCGCGCAGAGGGTCGTCATCTCGAACATCCCGCCCTTTGTTCCCGGGGAGCTCCTCCTCCCCCATCTACGTCAACTGAGGAAGGCGAGGTCAGGGATAACGCCGATACCGCTCGGCTTCAGGGAGGCCAGCTTCCGTTATGTGTTCTCCTTCCGGCGCCAGCTTTTCGTTCAGCTGGCCCAGAAGGAGGTAACAGAGGGTACATTCAGTGAGGTCCACTAGGGAACTGCCTACTGCGTCTTCTGGACGTCGGACGGAGTGCGGTGCCACGCCTGTAGGGAGGTGGGGCACGTTCGCAAGAACTGCACCGCCTCCAAGGCCACTAAAACAGCCAAAGCGGCCAAGGCTAGTGCCACCGCCACTCCTCCCCCCTAGTACTGTCCGTGTGCCGGGAGCCGTAGGCGCGTGGACATCGTCGGAGGCCTTTGTCTTCACGGCTTCCGGCGGGTGGGAGGGCGAACGTCCGCGCGGAAAGAAGGTGCGGAAGAAAACAAATAAACAGGACTGCTCCGAGTGCTGTCCTTCAGGGGTCGAGCGCTAGTCATAAACCAGCTGGTGGCCGCTATGCTGTGGTACCGGCTGGTCACTTTGACCCCTCCCCCTGCGTTTGTCGCCAAGATACAGAAGAAGCTGGTGGACTTCTTCTGGAACAACAGGAAGCACTGGGTTACTGCCGCGGTCTTGAGTCTCCCGCTGAGGGAGGGCAGTCAGGCGTTGGTGTGCGTCGGCACCCAACTAGTGACTTTCCGTCTTCAGACCCTGCAGAGACACCTCAACGTCGAGCCCCCTCCTAGGTGGCGTGCGCTGGCGACGTATTTCTTCCGCCAGCAGTATAGCCTCAATTATGACATGCAACTCCTGTTTGTGAGCCTGGGGGGGGGGGGGGGCGTTAGGACCGCCATGCGGGGGCTGCCTGTCTTTCACCAGGAACTCATCATGGTCTGGAACAGAGTCACCACAAAGTGCAGCTCTCCCCGTCTGGAGTGGCGGCTGTCCTGCAGGAGCCGCTGCTCAGGAATCCGTACCTCCATGACCGCGGTTTTAAGTGGCAGGCAGACGAGATGGCTGTGGCTGGCGAGGTGACCAGGGTCAGGAACCTGCTCGATGGCGGAGGAGCGGGCTGGATGGCGCCAGACGTGCTGGCACGGCGCCTAAACTGGGCCAACGTCCGCCGCACGGCCAATGCCATCGAGTCGCTAGAAACAACACTGGGCCCTGACTCCGTTAGGTGTGTTGAGGAGGCTCAAGCACGTGGGGAGATCCCGTCCGCACAGAATTCCTCATCGGCGCCAAGCCCCAAAACCTCCCTCTGGAGCCGACGCCTCACAACTTCAGCCTCCTCGGGGAAATCCCCTCCGTGCCTTTCAGTTCTGCATGGAGGGGTTTCCTGTACGGGCTGCTCCTGCACACTCTCCACCTTGCCATCCTCGTCTGCCGTCTGGACACGCCATGGTGCAACATCTTGCCGTCCGCAGGAGTCGGGTGTCCCCGATGGAGTGTACTCTACGCGGGAGTCCTCCCACTATTTATTGGGGACTTGGCCTGGAGGGTGGTGCACGGAGCAGTCCTGTGCAATAAGTTTTTAAGTCGGTTCACAGGCTCCCAGGCCACCTGCAATTTCTGCGGTCTGGAAGAGTCCATGTTCCATGTTTTTATGGAGTGTGCGAGGTTGCAGCCCCTGTTCCATTATTTAAAGGGGCTGCTCCTCAATTTCTGGCTGCACTTCAGTCTCACACTCCTGATCTTTGGGCACCCTGTGCGGAGGGGAGCAGGTAGGTCCAAGGGCTTCCCCTTAGGACTGTCCCTGGGCACGGCCAAGGGGGCCATCAGCCGGTCCATGCAGCGGGCAGTCGAGGGGGTCATTCAGCCCGACTGCCTGCCTCTCTTCCGCGGTTACATCTGAGTCAGGGTGTCCCTGGAGATGGAGCACACGGTGTCCACTGCGGTGTATGCTCGCGGCCTTCCGTGAGAGGTGGAATGGATTGCATCATCACCCCCGGCAATCACATTTTAATTTGATCATTTATGTTTAAAGTTTAATTTGTTTAATTTGCTGGCTTTAGTGCCCCCTCCTTTTTTAGCCAGAGGGCACTTGTATAATTTCTATTTTTAGTACCCGAAATTTCCACCCCCGCCCCCCCCCCCCCCCCAAAAAAAAGGGGCACTGGAAAAAAAATATATATTTTGGAGTGTGACCCCCGTTGCAGGGGGCATTTGTTTAAAGTGCACAACTAAAATAGTTGAACTGAACTGGTAATATGTAGTGTGATTGTTAAACCTTTTGCTATTAAACCAACTAGTTCTTAATAGCAAAGAACCCATGAAGCAAATACATTAGACGTGGACCAGCCAACGTTGGAGCAGTGAGGCAAGTTCTCGGCCATGGAGACTTGAAAGGTTCCAGTTTCGATGCTAGGCCGGTTCTAAATTAGCCGATTGCAGTGGTGGCCACTATAACTGGCCTTAGCACCCCCGAGTTAGAAAGGAGAAATTGGTTAATGCGATTGCTCTGGATCGCAATCCAGTGCTGTCTGCGTTGGCTGGGTGCATGTGTAGATATTGAGTGAGGCCTGTGATCAAATTGCCTGCCCTCATTGCTGAGGCTCTCAGAAATATTTTGGACAGCAACAACAACAACTTGTATTTATATAGCACCTTTAACGCAGTGAAACAGGAGCATTATGAGATAAAAATTTGACACCGAGCCACCTAAGTAGAAATTAGCGCAGGTGACCAAAAGCTGGATCAAAGAGGAATGTCTTGAAAGAGGAAAGAGAGGCGGAGAAGCAGAGAGTTCCAGAGCTTAGGGCCCAGGCACCAGAAGGCACGACCACCAATGGTTGAGTGATTAAATTCAGGGATGCTCAGGAGGGCAGAATTAGAGGAGCACAGACATCTTGGGAGGTTGTGGGACTGGAGGAGATTACAGAGACGAGGCCATGGAGGGATTTGAAAACAAGGATGAGAATTTTGAATTTGAGGCGTTGTTTAACCGGAAGCCAATGTAGGTCAGCGAGCACAGGGGTAATGGGTGAGTGGGACTTGGTGTGAGTTTTGGATCACCTCACATTCACAAGGCACCAGAACTTACCAAGGTAACCAGCCCTTGTGGAAATGTACCCCAACAAAGAAGGAGACAATGTGTTGAGAAGACGAGAGAGTATTAATGAAGAGATATGGCTCGGGGTTGGGGTGGTGGGGGGGAATAAATGCTGGAGCTGATTTTTCTCGCCTCCACCCCTTCAATATCCGGACGCTGGATTGGTCTCAATATCCGAATTTAGGGGATGGAGCCATTGTCACAGGCCCCGGCCCATCCCCAGAGCAAGCCTGCTCCCTGGCGAGGCCCAGCGTCTGAAAACGGGGCACTAAAGTTGGCCCGGTGCGGCAGACCTGACAGCCCGACGAGAGAGGCGATGAGCTCTGTCGCTGGGGGTCTCCTGGCTGCTGTCCTGACGTCCTTCCGAGCAAGAAATGGCAGGACTACTGCCTGCCATTCTCTGATCCAGCAGAGGAGGTCGCCACACAATGCTCCCGCTAAGGCGTGCACGCTCGCGGCCATGCAGTAACCGGAAAGGTCCCGCGCAGGCCACTCACCGGCTTTTCCTTTGTAAATCCCGCCCGAGATTTAAAGGGACCGCTCATTTAAAGAAACAGGCCGCGCAGAGCAAAGCTCAGCTTACATGGAAACGTTGGTCAACTATTTCTCTTGCCTTTCGTGCTGGGCATCAGTGATAGGAAAATTGGACCTTTTGTATAGTGCTGTTGTTTAATACCCTTCCCCATCTCTCTCTCTCTCTTTCCCCACTCACCCTCCCCCCTCTCGTACCCTGCGCCCCCTCCCTCTTGTGCCACGCGCCCCTCCCCTCTCTCGTACCCCACTCCCCCATTCAGCCCCTCCTCTTTCCCTTGATGGACCGAATGATTTGTATTTGAATTTGTTTAATTTAAAAAATATCAACATGCACTCATTTTAAGCCTTTTGACAAAATCTTTATTTATTATGGAAATCTCAGTGACGATGAAGAAAGATATTACAGCGGCTCATCTTGCCGTCCAATGTACAGGACTGGGACACTCAGCCAGAGACATGACTTCATGTTCTAGGTCGCTGTGAACTTGAGCACAAAAATCCATCAGTAGTGGGTGGTCACAGTTTGTTTCATTGCATTCTTTCCTGAGCTATGGTCACTTCATCATGTTTGAGAATTGCAGGTTCAATCAACACTGAATGAAACAATTCCTTATGAAGATTGCAGTCAAGACAAGTCTTGCATGGATTAAAAGTACAATTACTGTACAATCATTATTTTCATGTTGATTCACTTTGTTAGGGAAAGTAATTGTGTCTAAATTAAAAATTTACCTGGTAAGTCCCCTTGTGACGTGTTCTTCCGAAGGGGTGAGTTTGTGACCTGTTTAGTGAGTGACTTTTCAAGCTTGCTTGCATCTGACAGGTGTCAGCCGTGGCTCAGTGGATAGCACTCTCGCCCCGGAGTCAGAAGATTTGGGGTTAGTAATTCTGGTTTCCTGCCCCCCACTCTTCCCATTTTGACCTTGCACTTATTACGATTTAGGGTGGAAGCTGAGAGGCTGAGCAGGAGAGCGTTGGAATAATCAAGTCTCGAGGTAACAAAGGCATGGATGAGTGCTTCAGCAGCGGATGAGCTGAGGCAGGGGCTGGGACTAGGACTGGCGGGGGCTTGGGGAGGGGGGAGGGGCGAGGACTAGGGGAATACTCATTTTTAGCGTGGAAGCAAGTCATCCTTGACCCCGAGGGACTGCCTATGATGATGATGAGGGGCTAGGACTGGGGGAAGATGCCTGTGCGTGAATTTTTTTAACGTGGGGGTGGCCGTTGCACACCAGCTACCGTGTTCCCCAAAACTTAACTTCGAAAAGAAAAAGAAAAGACGTACATTTATATAGCGACTTTCACAACCTCGGGACGACCAAAAGTGCTTTACAGCCAATGACGTGCTTTTGGAGTGTAATCACTTATGTGGGGAACGCAGCAGCCAATTTACACACAGCAAGCTTTGATTCCTCACATTGCTTGTCTCGGATCCAGTATACAAAATTTTCTCCAATTAAATAACGGGAAGACCGAAGCCATTGCCTCCGTTCCCTGGCCACTGACTCCATCCCTCTCCCTAGCCACTGTCTGAGGCTGAACCAGACTGCTCACAACCTGGGCGTCCTATCTGACCCTGAGCTGACTTTCCGACCCATAACCTCTCCATCACCAAGACCGCCGATTTCCACCTCGGTAAAAGCACCCATCATCCACCCTTGCCTCAGCTCATCCGCTGCTGAAGCACTCATCCATGCCTTTGTTACCTCGAGGCTGGCCTCCCATCTTCCACTCTCCATAAACTTGAACTCATCCAAAACTTGGCTGCTCTCATCCTCATCTAGGCCCTCATCCTAATTCACACCAAGTCCCATTCACCCATCACCCCTGACCTACATTGGTTCCCGGTCCGGCAACACGTCAATTTAAAAATTCTCATCCTTGTTTTCAAATCCCTCCGCGGCTGTAACCTCCTCCAGCCCTACAAACCTCAGCTCTCTCTGCTCCTCCAATTCTGGCCTCTTGCGTATCCCCGATTTTAATCGCTCCACCATTGGCGGCCGGGTCTTCAGCTGCCTGGGCCCTAAACTCTGGAATCCTCTCCGCCTCTCTACCTCACTTTCCTCCTTTTAAGACGCTCCTTAAAATCGAACAAGCTTTTGGTCATCTGTCCTAGTATCTCCTTCTGTGGCTTGGTGTAGAATTTTGTTTGATGATTGTTCCTGTGAAGCACCTTGAGACGTTTTACTACTTTAAAGGTGTACTATCTAAAGCTTTTAACCAGCACCTCCGTGTAGCAGCAGCAGCACCCTCTAGTGGCAAACATCAAACTTGCTTGTGCAAGTTTAGCACTAACGCAGGTTCCTGGTTCCCGATCTGCATTTAAGTCTCCCAGAGCAACTTTTAAATCACTATGCCTGCAGCCTGCAGCTCTGCTTGTATAGAATCTGCTCTGCAATAGGAAAGGGCAGAATTTCACATCTCTACAAACCCAGGCTGCTGAATGATCCACTTCTTAAAACATAACGAAGAGTGTAAGATGTTCTTGTGGCTGCACAGTTGAGCTTCAGTTTCAGAATTGATGCAGATTTGATTAAAGTCAGGGGCAGTTTTTTTTTAAATCATGGGTTTGAAAATCGTATGGTGCAACATCAGTAACAAATATTAGTTAATGAGCTCCTATAGGACTTTTCAATAAGATCAGAAAATGCTGGAAATACTCAGCAAGTCAGGCAGCATCTGTGGAGAGAGAAACAGAGTTAATGTTTCAGGTTGATGACCTATCAACAGAACTGGAAAAAGTTAAGCGATGTAACCAGTTTTAAACAAGTGCAGCAGCAGGGAAAGGGGGGGGGGGTTCAAAGGGGTCTGTGATAGAGAGTAATTAAAAGGACAAAAGGGGGTGATGATGGGACAAGTAAAGAAACAAAAGATGGGTGTGGGGGAAGTGTAAATGGTTACAGCAGAATAGCAGCGAGGGAGGGGAGCCTGGGAAATCTAGCAAAACAGAGAGGGTTGCCGTGGTCCAGGAATGTGTCGGAGAAAGGTGGTTGGACCCCAGGGTTGCAGGCGACCCAGCTGGCCGTGTACCGAGAGGGGATCCCCTCCCCAGTAACTCGCCTAGCCCCTCCGCTTCCCTGGTCCTGGCTCCTCCCCCAGTCCCTGCCCCTCCCCCAGTCCCTCATCATCGTCATCATAGGCAGTCCCTCGGGGTTGAGGATGACTTGCTTCCACACTTAAAAATGAGTACTTAGGTGACTGATGAATTCCTTTTTAAATGGTGGAAGATGCCTGTGCGTGAATTCTTTTAACGTGGGGTGGCTGTTGCACACCAGCCACCACATCCCAGCCCCTCCCCCATTCCTGGCGCCTCCCCCACCTCCAGACCCTTCCTAGAGGCTCCTCTTCAATCTCCTGTTTTAGCAATGGTCTCGGAGTGTGATTCTTTACCACGTTAAAGATACTAAGTAAACGTGGGTTGTTGTTGGCAAACCATTAACCCGAGGTTAAAATAGCGGCGAGAGGGCCTTCAGCAAAATATAAAACGTGACTTTGAAACCCGCTGACTCTTCACTTCGATGCCGGAGACTTTGACTCAGCGCTGTGGGATACACTCCAGCCCCGGGAGCAAAGGTGAAAGGACATTTAACCCAGGCTTCCTGCGAGGAACTCAATGCAGTTTCCGAGCAGCAAGATTTGTTCTGGGGAAAGGAGGTAGGCGACAGCACAGGAATCACCATCAGTTCTAATTTGCAAGTAAGGAGATGGCAGCTAAATCAATGCGAGAGAGGAGGGAATGAGAGCTGGGAAAGAAACAGAAAAGTGGGAATTGAGAAGGCAGGACTCGGAGATGTGTAGAGATCCCTGAAGGTAGCAGGACAGGTAGATAAAGGTGGTTAAGAAGGCATATGGAATGCTTGCCTTTATTAGCCGAGGCATGGACTACAAGAGCAGGGAGGTTATGCTTGAACTGTATAAAACACTGGTTAGGCCACATCTAGAGTACTGCGTGCAGCTCTGGTCACCACATTACAGGAAAGATGTGATTGCACTAGAGAGGGTACAGAGGAGATTTACGAGGATGTTGCCTGGACTGGAGAATTTTAGCTGAGGAAAGAGTGAATAGGCTGGGTTTGTTTTCTTTGGAACAGAGGAGGCTGAGGGGAGACCTTATTTGATATGTTCTTACGATACAGTATAAATGCACACGAGGCCCTACTTGAGAGAAGGTCAATCTGTGACCAGTTACCTTTATTACCAAGACCTCAAGGGATGAAGGTGGGTGGAGCTTCCCCTTTTATACCTAAAAGTCCAGGTTAGGTGTGTCTCCCACAAGATCACCCCCTTGTGGTCAATGTTCTCAAGGTGTACAACTTAGGTCAGCTTATACATGGGTTACAATGATAGTTGAATACATGACATTATTGAGGTGTATAAAATGATGAGGGGCCTGAATAGAGTGGACAGGACGGACCTATTTCCCTTAGCGGCAGGGTCAACAACCAGGGGACATGGATTTAAAGTAATTGGTAGGAGGTTTCATGGCAATTTGAGGGGAATCTTTTTCATTCAGAGGGTGGTGGGGGTCTGGAACTCACTGCTTGAAAGGGTGTTGAGGCAGAAACCCTCCACATTTAAAAAGTACTTGGATGTGCACTTGAAGTGCCGTAACCTACAGGGCTACAGACCAAGAACTGGAAAGTGGGATTAGGCTGGATAGCTCTTTGTCGGCCGGAGCAGACATGATAGACCGTGCTGTAAATTTCTATGATTCTGTGAAGGGATTACATACGGCGTATACACGCCCTGTGTGTTAGTAATCTGCCTGTATCGGTGTGCAGAAACTCCCTGAACATGGGCCTCATACACCAGCCGAGTCCCCAAAATAAACTCGCCGAACTGGCTTTATTTTTGTGTGCGTTTTATTTTTCAGTGTTTTGTGGAGTTTCACGGGGTCACGGCCCTTGACCCTTCTGACACACTTCTCCCTGTGCAGCGGTAAGCACACAGCGATCTAGATCTCCCGGGAGTCGAGAGATTGTTGTGATTGAGGGGGGCGGACGGGAAGCCCCCCCCTGCGATGTGCTGGCAAATATCGTCCACAAAAGGAGTTCACGATCTGGGAAAAGGTGTCGGCGAGAACCAGTTTCATCACCTTGTCGATGTAGATGGAGTAACTCACCTTCCTCAGCCTTCTCTGCTTCTTGCCACTCTTTGCTGTGACATTAAACTTCTCGTCCTCATGTTCAAATCCCTCCATGGCCTCACCCCTCCCTATCTCTGTAATCTCCTCCAGCCCCACAACTCCTCCCCCCCCCCCCCCCCCACCCCGAGATTTCTGCGCTGCTCTAATTCTGCCCTCCTGATTATAATCGCTCAACCATCGGTGGCTTCTGTTGCCTGGGCCCAGGCTCTGGAACACCCTGCCTAAACCTCTCCGCCTCTCTCATCCTCTTCAAGATGCTCCTTAAAACCTACCTCTTTGACCGAGCTTTTAGTCACCTACCCTAAAGCTCCTATGTGGCTTGGTGTCAAAGTTTGTTTGGGATGTTTTGCTACGTTAAAGGTGCTACATAAATGCACAGTTCTGGTCTCCATAGTACAAAAAGGATAGAGAGGCACTAGAGAGGATCCAAAATAAGATTTGGAAGGCTGAGGCTGGAAACTACCAGGAAAGATTGAATGGGCTGGGGCTCATTTCGCCAGAAATGAGAAGTCTGAGGGGTGACCCGATAGAGGTCCTTAAACTGATGAAAGGGTAGACATAGAGAAGATGTTTCCACTTGTGGAGGAGACCAAACCTAAAGGCTATCAATACAAGATAGTCACTAATAAATCCAATAGGCAATTCAGGAGAAACCTCTTTACCCAGAGAGTGGTTAGAATGTGGAACTCACTCCCACAGGGAGTATTGAGGTGAATAGTATAGATGCATTGAAGGGGAGGCTGTGTAAACACTAGGGAGAAAGGAATACTGAGAGGGTGCAATGAAGTGAGGTGGGAGGAGGCTTGTATAAACGCCGGCATGGACGAGTTGGGCCGAATGGCCTGTTTCTGTGCCGTAAATTCGCTGTAACATTGCCGAGAATTCCCAGCCATCGGTCTCGGTCAATCCGGCAAGTTTTCCTTCGGGATGGCCATTGGCTGCTGCCCGTCACCCGCGTCCCGGTAGCACGGCGGGACAGCGAGACGAAGGCAGCCCGTGCCTGTGTGGCAGAGGCACGGTGTCCCGCGTCGGAAGGCACGCTGACTGTTGGCAGGCAGTCACCAAGCTGGGGAACTGGGTCCACAGACTGAGCATTACGTGAGTCAGCAGTCTATGGAACTCAGTTCTCATGGCCGGGCACCGGGGGGGGGGTAGTCAAAGCTTCATCCAACGTTCAGATATCGCATGCACCAAATCACCTGTAAATACACAGACACAAAATCACCGCTTCACTTAGTGCACGACAATACTTTCTTAAAAAAAAATCAAACTCACCAAGGAGTTTACCTGTGACTTTCCCCGACTAACGTTTCAGAGATCGACTCCTTATGTTGCTTATGACTGAATGTTTGATCTGTGTCGGGGGTTACATAGAGGCAAGAGTTTCCTGAGAGCATGGAACAGTCTGGTGATTTGCACTGTAAGAACTTGTATTTATATAGCGCCTTTAATGTAGTAAAATGTCCCAAGGCACTTCACAGAAGTAGTATGCAATAAAAATTTTACACCGTGCCGCATAAGTAGCAATTAGCGCAGGTGATCAAAAGCTTGGTTAAAGAGGTATGTTTTAAGGACTGTCTTGAAGGAGGAAAGAGAGGAGTAGAGGTTTAGGGAGGGAGTTTCAGAGCTTAGAGCCCAAACATCTGAAGGCACGTTCACCAATGGTTGAGCAGTTATAATGAGGGATGTTCAAGAAGCCAGAATTTGAGGAGCGCAGACATCTCGTGGGATTGTGAGGCTGAAAAAGATTACAGAGATAGGGAGGGGCAAGTCCATGGAGTGATTTGTAAACAAGGATGATAATTTTGAAATTGAGGCGTTGTTTAACTGGAAGCCAATGTAGGTCAAAAAGTACAGGGGTGATGGGTGATCTTGACTTGGTGCGGGTTAGTACCCGGGCTGCTGAGTTTTGGATGACTTCAAGTTTAGGTAGTGTGGAATGTGGAAGGCCGGCCAGGAGTGAGTTAGAGTAGTCAAGTCTAGAGGTAACAAAGGCATGGATGAGGGTTTCAGCAGCAGAAGAGCTGAGGCAGGAGCAGAGGCGGGCAATATTACGGAGGTGGAAAAAGGCGGTTTTAGTTATGCCGCGGATTTCCGGGTCAAATATGACACCTAAGTTACGAACAGTCTTGTTCACCCTCAGATTGATGCTAGGGAGAGGGATCGAGTCAGTGGTTCGGGAACGCAGTTTGTAGCAGGGACCAAAGACAGTGGCTTCGGTCTTCCCAATATTTAATTGGAGAAAATTTCTGCCCATCCAGCACTGGATGTCGAACAAGCAATCTGACAGAAGTGGTGGAGTGTAGAGCTGGGTGTCGTCTGCGTACATGTGGAAACTGACGCCGTGTTTTCGGATGATATCACCAAGGGGCAGCATATAGATGAGAAATAAGAAGGAACCAAGGACAGATCCTTGGGGGACACCAGAGGTAACGAAGCCCTGCAAGTTCATTTCTTGCAAGTGCCTATCCAATTTCTTTTTGAAATCATTGATTGTCTCCACTGCCACCAACCCTCGAAGGCAGCGAGTTCCAGGTCATTACCATTCCTCACATCCCCCTGTATCTCTTGCTCAAAACCTTAAATCTGTGTCCCTTAGTCCTTGTACTATCAGCTAATGGAAACAGCCTTTCTCTGTCTACCTTATCCAAACCAGTCATAATCTTGTACACCTCGATCAAATCTCCCCTCAATCTCCTTTGCTCCAAGGAGAACAATCCCAGCTTCTCTAACCTAACCGTGTAGCTAAAATCCCTCATCCCTGCAACCATTCTGGTAAATCTCTGCACCCTCTCAAGGACCTTCACATCCTTCCTAAAATGTGGTGACCAGAACTGGACACAATACTCTAGTTGTGGCCTAACCAGAGATTTATAAAGGTTCAGCAGAATTTCCCGGCTTTTGTACTCCATACCTCTATATATGAAACCCAGGATCCCATATGCTTTGCTAGCTACTCTCTCAATAGGTCCTGCCACCTTCAAGGATCTATGCACAAGAACCCCCAGCTCCCTCTGTCCCTGCACATTCTTTAGAACTGTGCCATTAAGTCTATATTGTCTCTCCCTGTCCCTTTTGCCAAAATGCATCACTTCACACTTCTCTGTATTAAATTCCATCTGCCACTTGTCTGCCCATTCTGCCAGCCTATCTATGTCCTGTTGCAGTCGATTAGAATCATCCTCACTGTTTGCCACACCTGCAAGTTTGCTATCATCGGCAAATGTTGAAACTTTATTGTGTATTCCAATATCCAAATCATTTATATATATCAAAAAAAGCCGTCGTCCTAGCACTGACCCCTGGGGAACAACAATGGGCCAGAAATCCCGGCCTCCCAGGTACGTACGGAGTGTGTACGTACCCGGGAAGGCATCGCAAAAGCCAGTTTTCAGCGCACAATGCGCATACGCTGAAAACCGGCTTTTCCGACCCGTCAAGCTAGACCTCCACATCTCGGGAGCGAGGACATTTGCAAGGGCAAGATTGCGGTATTTACCCGTATCTTGCCCAGAAAATGTCCTCAAAACGCTTGGCACCTGATAAAAGCAGGCGCATAGCCTACTTTTACAGGCGTAAGAGTTTAAAAGCATACAAAAATATAATTAAATTAAATTAAAAAAACACATTTTTAAAAACCCTGCCCACTACGTTACATTTATTTTTAACCATAATTTTAAAACTTTTTTAAAAACTCCGAAAATTTTCTTTCTCTAAGATATTTATTAACTTTAATTTTAATTATGTGAGGTGTGCTTTTTATTTTTTATTATGTGTTTAGTGTGTTTTTTTTTTCTCATAATAGCAATGAGAACTTGTGGAAACCCTTCGGACAGGAGTGTGCTTTGTAGCGTGGGAAGAGGCAGCCTCCCCACCAGAATCCCAGGCAAATTCGTAGAAATGTTTCAGGTCAGACGCAATTTCAGCCCAACTGTCTACCATCCTCCAGTCTGAAAATCAACCATTTACCACAACTTGCTGTTTTCTGTCCTTAAGCCAATTTCTTATCCAAGCTGACACTGACTCTCTTATTCTTAACCAGCCTTCTATGTGGCATTTTGTCAAACACTTTCTTAAAATCCATATGGGCTTGCTGCCATTGTCCTTCTAGGTGGTAGAAATCGCGGGTTTGGGAGGTGCTGCCGAAGAAGCCTTGGCGAGTTGCTGCAGTGCATCGTGTAGAGGGTACACACTGCAGCCACGGTGCGCTGGTGGTGGAGGGAGGGGATACTTTTGCTCGTGGATGGGGTGCCTATCAAGTGGGCTGCTTTGTCCTGGATGGTGTCGAGCATGAAAATTCCTATTGAGGGAATGCTATTGCAGAGTTACCCTCACATTTCAGATGGCGGGCTGAATAAACAAGCTGCAGGAAGAATAAAGTGGCGGTTTCCAGACTGTGGACTATTTGTTCAGAGGGTTTTCTTGGAACCCTTGCAACCCCTGCAGAAAGTTTAATCTGTAAAGGACAAAATTGTGGGGTTTTTTTGGAGAAACTTTTTTCAAAGGGCCAGGGGCTGACTGCTGCATGGTGATATCTTGCACAGTCAGGTGACATCTCGGTTAGTTTTAATAAACCTGTAATTTATAGGAGGAAACAGGAGAGATTGAGGGAGGGCAGAGATTGATACACTTCTAGACAATGTTCCCATAAAGCTGTGTGGCAGGGCAGCACTTGCGAGATCCCGTGCAGCTTGTGAGCCAGCTTTTAAACGCAAAAAAAAACACATGCGCAGCTTTGTGAATGGGCTGCACAGCCCTCTAAAGGGGCTAGGTGGCCCCCCAAAAATTACAGGGAACATTGCTCCCAGCGACCCCCTGCAAATATTGACACACTCCCAGGGACCCCCTGCAAATATTGACACACTCCCAGGGACCCCCTGCAAATATTGACACACTCCCAGGGACCCCCTGCAAATATTGACACACTCCCAGGGACCCCCTGCAAATATTGACACACTCCTAGGGACCCCCTGCAAATATCGATACACTCCCATTCTGGTGAATCTGTGCTGCTCCCCCTCCAAGGCCAATATACCCTGCCAGAAATGCGGTGCCCAGAACTCAACACCGTTCTCCAGCTGGGGTCTAACCAGAGCTTTATATAATTGCAACGTAACTTCCACCCTTTGTATTCCAGCCTCCTTGAGATAAAGGCCAACATTCCATTAGTCTTTTGTTCCTGTCCACTAGCTTTTAGTGATTTCTGTAATTCCGTCATCTTAGACCTCGTTGTTTGCTCAGGACGAAGGGGAGCTTCACGGAAGGGCTGCTGTGGCCGAATGTGAAATGGATAAAGGACTCGATAAAGGGCAGCCACAAAAGCACACCTGGTAATGCACTACGGAGAACGATTCCACTGCCCTCGCTATCTGAACAACACTGCTGACGCAAGCCGAACAATCAGTGTGTGTGGCACTTGGGACTGAACCTTTACGTGACAGTTCCCTGCCATTTAAGGCAAGGAACTCACTAGTTTCTTTCAAATGGGAGAGGGAGCCTCAGTTAAAATAGTGCACAGATGAATGTCACGCGAACATACAACCTTCAAAGAAAAAAAAAGACTTGCATTTATATAGCGCCTTTCACAATCACAAGACGTCTCAAAGCACTTTACAGCGAATGAAGTACTTTTGGAGTGTAGTCACTGTTGTAATGTGGGAAACGTGGCAGCCAATTTGCGCACAGCAAGCTCCCACAAACAGTAATGTGATAATGACCAGATAATCTGTTTTTTTGTTATGTTGATTGAGAGATAAATATTGGCCGGGACATCAGGGATAACTCCCCTGCTCTTCTTTGAAATAGTGCCATGGGATCTTTTATGTCCATCTGAGAGAGCAGACGGGGCCTCGGTTTAATGTCCCATCCGAAAGATAGCACCTCTGACAGTGCAGCACTCCTTCAGCACTGGAGTGTCAGCCTAGATTTATGTGTTCAAGTCCCTGGAGTGGGATTTGAACCCACAACTTTCTAACTCAGAGGCGAATGTGCTGCCCACTGAGCCACAGCTGACACTACAGCAAAGCAGCAGGCCATTCGGCCCATCGTGCCTGTGCCAGTTCTTTGAAAAAGCTCTCCAATTAGTCCCACTCCTCTGCTCTTTCCTCACAGCACCGCATTGTTTTTCTTTTCAAGTATATTTATCCAATTCCCTTTTGAAAGTTACTATTGCATCTGCTTCCACCGCCCTTTCAGACAATGCACTCCAGATCATAACAACTCATGGCAAAAAAAAAAGATTCTCCCCTTCTGGCAAAATTTGCCTAATTTCTTAGCACATTAAGCAATTATCCGCTAAAATCATACCCAGTGATTTCTCTAATCCAGTGCACCATTCACTCCCTAATCCAGTGCACCATTCCCTCCCTAATCTAGTGCACCATTCCCTCCCTAATCCAGTGCACCATTCCCTCCCTAATCTAGTGCACCATTCCCTCCCTAATCCAGCGCACCACTCACTCCCTCCCTAATCCAGCGCACCACTCACTCCCTCCCTAATCCAGCGCACCACTCACTCCCTCCCTAATCCAGCGCACCACTCACTCCCTCCCTAATCCAGCGCACCACTCACTCCCTCCCTAATCCAGCGCACCACTCACTCCCTCCCTAATCCAGCGCACCACTCACTCCCTCCCTAATCCAGCGCACCACTCACTCCCTCCCTAATCCAGCGCACCACTCACTCCCTCCCTAATCCAGCACACCACTCACTCCCTCCCTAATCCAGCGCACCACTCACTCCCTCCCTAATCTAGTGCACCATTCCCTCCCTAATCCAGCGCACCACTCACTCCCTCCCTAATCCAGCGCACCACTCACTCCCTCCCTAATCCAGCGCACCACTCACTCCCTCCCTAATCCAGCGCACCACTCACTCCCTCCCTAATCCAGCGCACCACTCACTCCCTCCCTAATCCAGCGCACCACTCACTCCCTCCCTAATCCAGCGCACCACTCACTCCCTCCCTAATCCAGCGCACCACTCACTCCCTCCCTAATCCAGCGCACCACTCACTCCCTCCCTAATCCAGCGCACCACTCACTCCCTCCCTAATCCAGCGCACCACTCACTCCCTCCCTAATCCAGCGCACCACTCACTCCCTCCCTAATTTAGTGCAACACTCACCCCCCCACCCCCGGACCTATCTGTGGGTCATGATTCTCTCTGTTTGTTGATGATGGATCAACCTGTCGACTGACAGGGACCAACAGTGTTTGGTCTGGTTTTTAGTTTCTGGAGCTGATGCATCGAAAACTTTGTGAAGCCTCGACTGAACCTTTTAACTGAAGGTATGTAAAGCCCGTGATCGTGTGACAGGCCCAACCATGCCGCTTTGATTACAATCAAACTGATCGTGCTCTTGTAGTGTCAGAATCTGCATATGCTGTAACTGCCGGGATTATTTTCCTCCCTCCTTAGGCTCTTTAGTTGGTGTTTTATGGTTGCCAACCCTCCAGGATTGCCCTGGAGTCTCTAGGAATTAAAGGCTAGTCTCCGGAACTCTGCTTCCAGCAACCAGAGAATCACAGAATGATACAACACAGAAGGCTGCGATGTATTTGCTTTGTGGGTTATTTGCTCAAGAATTCATAGCAACACATTGCTATTAAGAACTAGTTGCTTTATTAACAAAGGTTTAACAATCACACTACACATTACCAGTTCATCCACCAGGTTCACAACTGCATACCTCATCGTGGATGACCTAGACCCAACTGGGGTTTTATTGAGTCTTGTGAACATCATGTGACTGGCTAAGCCACTCACAATGCAACAGCTCTACAACTATTTTGTTGTAATCAGAAATCATGTGCCCCCTGATTAAAGGGGGGGGGGGGGGTCACACTCCAAAAACTTTTCAAGTGCCCCCTTGTTTTTTTTTTTGAGGGCACTAAAACACAAATTATACAAGTGCCCCCTGGCTAAAAGGTGGTGGTGGGGGGGGGAGGGCACTAAAACTGACAACAAACAAGTTAAGTTTTAGACATTAAAACCAAATTAAAATTTGGTTGCCGGGGGTGATGATGCACTCCAGTCCCTCCGGCGCCCACCTCTCGCGGAAGGCCGTGAGCGTACCGGTGGACACTGCGTGCTCCATCTCCAGGCACACCCTGGCTCGGATGTAACCGTGGAAGAGAGGCAGGCAGTCAGGCTGAACGACCCCCTCGACCGCCCGCTGCCTGGACCGGCTGATGGCCCCCTTGGCCGTGCCCAGGAGCAGTCCTACGAGGAGGCCTTCCTACCTGCCTGCTCCCCTCCGCACAGTGTGCCCAAAGATCCAGAGTGTGGGACTGAAATGCAACCAGAATTTGAGGAGCAGCCCCTTCAAAAATTGGAACAGGGGCTGCAACCTCGCACATTCAATAAAAGCATGGAACACGGACTTTTCCAGACCGCAGAAATTGCAGGCAGCCTGGAAGCCCGTGAACTGACTTAAAAATATATTGCACGGGACTGCTCCGTGCACCACCCTCAGGCCAAGTCCTCAATAAATAGAAAGAGGACTCCCGCGTAGAGAGCACGCCATTGAGGACCCCCGCCTCCTCCTCTGGCCATGGCGTGTCCGGACGGCAGACGGGGATGGCAAGGTTGAGAGTGTGCAGGAGCAGCCCGTACAGGAAATCCCTCCGCGCAGAACTGAAAGGCACGGAGGGGATTTCCCTGAGGAGTCTCAAGTTGTGCGGCGCGGCTCCCGAGGGAGGTTTCAGGGCTTGGCGCCGATGAGGAATTCCGTCCAGACAGGGGTCAGTTCGGACGGGATCTCCCCACGTGCTTGAGCCTCCTCGACACACCTAACGGAGACAGGGCCCAGAGCTGTTTTTAGCGACTGGCTGTGCTCCGGACCTCGGCCCAGTTTAGGCGCCGTGCCAGCACATCTGGCGCCATCCAGCCCGCTCCTCCGCCATCGAGCAGGTCCCTGACCCTGGTCACCTCGCCAGCCACAGCCCTCTCGTCCGCCTGCCACCTAAAACCGCGGTCGTGGAGGTACGGATTCCTGAGCAGCGGCTCCTGCAGGACAGCCGCCACTCCAGCCGGTGGAGAGCTGCGCTTGGTGGTGACTCTGTTCCAGACCCTGATGAGTTCCTGGTAAAAGATAGGCAGCCCCCGCATGGCGGTCCTGACGCCCCGCAGGCTCACAAACAGGAGCTGCGTGTCATAATTGAGGCTGTACTGCTGGCAGAAGAAAGCAACAGCTCTAGTGCATATTTTATAGAGGCCATTCAGCCCATCATGTATAATTATGGTATATATTATTTAATTTTGTTTAATTATAATTAATCCTTATTACATTGATTTTACTACTGTACACTCCTTTATTGTATTATTTACAATGTAATTTGAATTTCTTTTTTTTTTTAGTTTTTTTTCACCTGTGTCTATCTGCATGCGCATTTTGGCAGCCGCTTCAGACCCGAGCCTTTAACCTCCTTTTACACTTCCTGCTCACGCTTTTTCTCTCTTTCGCTCAATGGCCAATATCTAACGTGTAAAATTGTTGTGAAGCGCCTTGAGACGTTTTACTATATTAAAAGCGGTATATAAATAAAAGTTATTATCGTGCTTGTTGCCTCTTTGAAAGAGCTGCCCAATTAGTCCCACTCCGCCGCTCTTCCCCATCACCGTACAAATTTCCCCCCCTCAAGTCTTTCTCCAATTCCCTTTTCAAAGGGGGGGGGGCGGGGGGTTTGCATCCACCCCAAACAAGGCCAAAGCCATCCAAAGTGTTGTCAGCTGTGGCTCAGTGGATAGCACACTCGCCCCTGAATCTAGGCTTACACTCCCAGTGCTGAAGGAGCGCTGCACTGGCGGAGGTGCTGTCTTTCGGATGAGACATTAAAACGAGGCCCCCGTCTGCTCTCAGGTGGATGTAAAAGATCCCATGCAATATTTCGAAGAAGGGTAAGGGAGTTATCCCGGTGTCCTGGACAATATTTATCCCTCAATCAACATAACAAAAACAGATTATCTGGTCATTTATCACATTGCTGTTTGTGGGAGCTTGCTGTGCGCAAGTTGAAAGTGACTACACTCCAAAACTACTTCATTGGCTGTAAAGCACTTCGAGATGCCCAGTGGTCGTGAAAGGCGCTATATAAATACCTTGGTTCAATGTCTCATCTGAAAGACGACACCTCCGACAGTGCAGCACTGGGAGTGTCAGCCTAGATTTTTGTGCTCAAGTCTCTTGGAGTGGGACTTGAACTCACGACCTTGTGACTCACAGGCGTGGGTGGGTGGAGGGGAAAAACCAGCCAGGGTTCAGCGCCTGACTGCTGGGAAGTGCGTGTGTGTGTGGACACCGGTTCGGATGCAGGGGTTGCTGCGCCTCCCACGCAGTCAAATAGCTTCCAGGATGGTCAGCGTCCAGGTTGATACTTGACGTGGAGCCATTCGGGCCAAGTGTTGGAGGCCTGCTTGCTCGCGCATGTTGCAACATAGCCCCAGCATGAGTCAGTGCGGTGAAAGTGAGGAGATGGTTGGAGAGGTCGGGGGCGGTAAGGGGATGGGGGCTAAACTTATTGCAGTTTCAGCTATTGTGGACCATCTGTGAAACTGTCTGAAAATAAGCCTTGTCTAAGCTCGCCGCGCCATGTACTGCAACGGGAATGAAAACACAAGATTCAAACCACAGCCACGTAAACCACAGGGTTTCCTGCAAATCAGCAAGTTGGGCAGTTACGCAATTGCACTGCAATGAATCAGACCCGACAGATGTCATCACTGCAGCTCCGTTACAGACCATGCGGAGATAGGAACAGGCTGTTCAGCCCCTCAATCCTGTCCTGCTCTTCAATATCACGGCCGATCAGCACCTTCGACTCCATTTGCCCACCTCAGCTCCATATCCCTCTGCTACCCTTGCCCGACACAAATCTAGCGCTCTCAGCCTTGAAGGCTCCAACTGTGCCCCCCCACCCCCCAATATCCACAGCCTTTTGGGGACTAGAATGGCCCCAAGCCCCGCTGACTGTGTCACTGAGGGTGCCCCTGGGGATTGTGCCGTGAAACAGTTGTTTAGCCCCAAAAGGAGAGTGAAGCATCCTAGTGCCTGAAGATGAAAAAAAAATCCTGCTGAAAAATTCAATAAACCTTCAGCCACACTTCCCCACGGCTGCAACAAATCAATAAAAGTTGAAAAAGTGACATTTCAGCACTGACCTCGCACTGCGGACGATATCGCCCCAGGATTGTGCCCGGACCGACTTCTTTCCCCACCCGGTCTCACGCCAAGTGCTACCGCAGACGAAAGGGTCAGGTTTGCAAACGCGGAGCTACGGGGGCCTGATGCACTCGGTGACGTCACCCAGTGGGCGGCGCTCGGGCGGGAAGCGACAGCGGGGCGCTCGGGCGGGAGCCGACAGCGCCCCCGTTAGTGCGAGTGGTGCAACCAACTGAATTCCTCCCCCTCGGTCTTTAACTCAGGCATCTATTTAAAGAGAGAAACACTGGGCCTGATATTTACAAAGAGGTGGGAGGGAGCGGTTACGTGTTCAGGCAAGCCGGAAGAACGGGTTTCGCTCCGGGCCTGCGGAATTTGATGGCAGGATTGTGATGACCATTTCTGGTTCTGTTTGCCAGCTGTTGCCAGCCAGGTTGAGAGGCTGGCCGGCTGGCAGGTATGCCTTCAGCACCAGGCCACAGAGAGGAGGAAGGGAGGGATCGGAAAGGGCGGGCGGGCGGAGTTTGGAAAGGCCAGGTTGGGGTGACATCATGGCTCGGGGGGGGGGGGGGGGGTAAGATCAGATCGCGTGCGGGGGGAGGGGGGTGCGATCGATGGGGGCGTGGGGGTGGCACTCCTGCTCCTCCTGGCCCACAAACAGTGGTCAAAGAGGTAGGTTTAAGGAGCGTCTTAAAAGAGAGGTGGAGAGATTTAGGGAGGGAGTTCCAGAGCCTGGGGCCGAGGCAACAGAAGGCACGGCCACCGATGGTTGAGCGATTATAATCAGGGGTGCTCAAGAGGGCAGAATTATAGGAGCGCAGACATCTCGGGGGATTGTGGGGCTGGAGGAGATTAGAGATAGGGAGGGGCGAGGCTATGGAGGGATTTGTAAACAAGGATGAGAATTTTAAATCCGAGGTATTGTCTTAACCGGGAGCCAATGTAGGTCAGCGAGCACAGCGGGTGATGAGTGAGCAGGTTTTGGTGCGAGTTAGGACACAGGCAGCCGAGTTTTTGATCACCTCAAGTTTACGTAGGGTAGAGTGTGGAAGGCCAGCCAGGAGTGCATTGGAATAGTCAAGTCTAGAGGTAACAAAGGTATGGACGAGGGTTTCAGCAGCAGATGAGCTGAGGCAAGGGCGGAGACTGGTGATGTTACGGAGGTGGAAATAGGCGGTCTTAGTTATGCTGCGGATATGTGGTCGAAAGCTCATTTCAGGGACAAATATGACGCCAAGGTTGTGAACAGTCTGGTTCAGCCTCGGACAGATGCTAGGGAGAGGGATATTTAATTGGAGAAAATTTCTGCTCATTTGGAACTGGATGTCGGACAAGCAGTTTGACAATTTAGACACCGCGGAGGGGTCGAGAGAAGTGGTGGTGAGGTAGAGCTGGGTGTCGTCTGCGTACATGTTTTTGGCTGATGTCGAGGGAGTGTTTGATTATAGGAGGTAACATCCTTTGGATGCTAAATTAAACTAAAGTAGCTGCCCTTGTGCATCCCAGGCCATGGCATGATTTGAGGAGGAGGGTGGAGTATCTGGCTGAGCATTTCATCTCAACTATCACCATAGTCATTCATCTCATTGCTGTTTCATAGAATCATACTGCACAAAGCGAGGCCATTCTGCCCATCGTGCCTGTGCCGGCTCTTCAAGAGCTGTCCAAGTAGTCCCACTGCCGACCCCCCACCCCCCTCCCTGCTCTTTCCCCATAGCCCTGTCTTTATTTTTCCTTTCCAAATATTTTTCCAATTCCCTTTTGAAAGGTATTATTGAACCTGCTTCCATCACCCTTTCAAGCAACGTGCTCCAGATCATAGCAGCTGGAATATAGCCCCACCTAGTGGACTACTGCCCCACCTAGTAGACCACTATGGTAATCATCATCATCGGCAGTCCCTCGGAGTCGAGGATGACTTTTGCTTCCACACTAGAAATGGGTGGTTGAAGGAACGGATGGGTGGGGAGCTTGGTTTGCCGCGCGCTCCTTCCATGGTCGATGCTTGGCTTCAGCTTGCTCTCGGCGAAGAGACTCGAGGTGCTCAGCGCCTTCCCGGATGCTTTTCCTCCACTTTGAGCGGTCTTGGACCAGGAATTCCTAGGTGTCGATGGGGATGTTGCACTTTTTGAAGGAGGCAGCTAGTGTTTATACAATAAAAGCATCAGGTGACTCGGTCACCTGACAAGTTCCTGTGCAGCCATCTTGTTAGTGTGTGTTTGTGATGTCATAGAGAATATATCACAGCAGCGTAAAAAAAAAAAATCTCATCTTCCCTTTGGTTCTTTTGCCACTCACCTTCGATCTGTGTTCTCTGGTTACTGACTTGCTGCTACTGGAAACAGTTTCTCCCTATCAAAGCCCCTCATAATTTTGAGCACCTCTATATTAAATCTCCTCTTAATCATCTCTGCCCTCAGGAGAACACTCCCAGTGTCTCTAGTTTGTTGGACTTGCTGTGTGCAAAGCAGTTGCCTATGTAACAATGTCACTGGACGTCACTGATTGTGAAGCGCTAACTGATGTAACAGTATCTTATACAAGGTGCTGTTTAAATGCAAGTCTCCCTTTAAAGTTGGAATGGAAGTTCAGATTTGAAGTAAGATCATCTTATACAACACCTTTGTTTCTGTTAATTCCCCAATTTCGGGGAGGTGGGGTTAATGTGTCATCTTTTTTTATATCGATCAGGCAACGCTTGTTCCCTGTCTGGAGACGTCATGAGGGACCCAACACATTATAACAGTGACTCCACTTCAAAAGTGCTTCATTGGCGGTAAAAAGCACTTTGGGATGTCCTGAGGTAGTGAAAGGCGCTATATAAATGCAAGTTCTTTTTTTTCCTCTTTCTTTTAGCAGAGTTAGGATCTTGTGCTCACGGGACTATCACAGGTGAAAGCCCATCCCTTATCACACTATGAACAGCTGCGATCTTACAGAAAAATGTTCATCTTTAACCTCATTTTACCTGGGCCACTGCTGGATGTCAACCAACACAGGGGATTTAAACCACAGAGCAAAGTAACATTAACCATTCCCTCAGACACTTGGGGGCGAATTCTTCAGGGGGTCAGTTGGTGGTGGAATGGGTGGGAATGTTTTTTTGACAGTGGGTCAGGAACCCGCCACCACACCACTTTCCAAGATATCAGGTCTGTCAGGGCTGAACAGACCAGACACCCAGCGGCGGGGGAGGCAATTTAGCCATTCAACATCATCATAGGCAGTCCCTCGGGGTCGAGGATGACTTGCTTCCACACTAAAAATGAGTACTCGGGTGACTGATGAACTCATTTTAAACAGTGGAAGATGCCCGTGCGTGAATTCCTTTAACGTGGGGTGGCCGTTGCACACCAGCCACCACACGGGCTTGATGGGGCAAGGTCTTGGTCCAATGGCAAGGGGGTCCAAGACGACTGGAGGCCACATATGTATGTGCCAATACATACACACAAACCTACTCCTACTGCCCTCCTTCCCACAGGACCTCGCTCTACGTGGAATTCATAGTACGCAATGTGAGCTCCACAACCTCACTATCGGCCCGTGCTGCGCCTTGCCTTGGTCTTGTCCACGCTGCTCCACCTCTGGTTTATGACCTTGCTAACTGCCCATTAAACAGTATTTTGAGCTCAGTGTTACATTTTACCAGCTCGCCCATGGGGTCCACGCTGCTCGGGGATCATGTCGGGTAAGGATGTCGGGAACTGAGTGACCATGAATTCATTTCTTTACTTGACAGTTGCAACTGTGCTGTAGAAGCTCCCATCTCACAGCTGTTCACTTTCCAAGATCAAAAGCTGTTGCTTACTGCATTTGGAAGGGTCATTGAACTTCTTGCAGGTTGCAGATGTTTGGAGCAATCTCTCTATCCAGTGTTACTTCATTGGAACAACCTCTCTCACCATCGACAGATCGCTTCTGTCATCTCAAGCTGACCTACCATCTATTACATATTACATCAGCATCGGTGCCCTCAAAAGTATCTCACCTTGGTCCTCAGAATCCCACCATGATCAAACCCAACATCAGCAGGCACACCAGCAACAACTACAACACCAACCTTCTCCGCAATCAAGTGATGCTGCTCAGGTCACAGGGCATCAGCACCCGACCACATTGCTGCCCGGGAGGCCAGGGATGGCCTCACCATGGCCAGATTTACTTCACTTGACGTTGTGCACCCTGGCTGCCATCTGATGCACCAGTTTGGCACCACCCCACACCATTACCATAATTCAGTCCTACAATGCCCAAGTCATTCCCTTCACACTCATCACCATTGTGGGGGGTACCATTATGTCTCACCATTCATTGCAACTCACTAAGCCACTTCCAAAGGTGCACACAAATCTGTCCAAGAATGCAAAGTGTTAAAAATAAATGTTTGACAGTGCATGAACAACAGCTTTACATGAACATTGGCTAAAACATTCATGCTGACTCTTATGTGTTATTAGTTGGTATGATTGGACAAGGATGAGGGTGATTGTGAGGGGTGGCTAGTGAGATGGGGATGTGATAATGTAAATAGAGAGAGACAGATGGGTGGAGGTGCAAGGTCAGTTGGTGAGAGTAAAGATGTGCAGGAGTATTGTAGAGAAGGCAGAGTGATGGGGGATGTGATGAGTGGCACAGCAGGATGAGGTCAAGTGTGGCTTTACAGTAACGTTTCGTGATCTACTGCGATCATTGAAAGGTTTGCGCCACTGCAACCGGGTCCTCCTGATGACATCCCTGCTTGTGTCCTGCTTGGGAGAACAGCCAGTTGTCATGGTGCACATTGGTACCAACGACATAGGTAAAGAAAAGGGATGAGGTCCAACAAGACGAATTTAAGGAGCTATGAGCTAAATTAAAAAGTAGGACTTCAAAAGCAGTAATCTCGGGATTGCTACCAGTGCCACGTGCTAGTCAGAGCAGTGGTGCAGCGAGGAGGGATTCAAATTCCTGGGGCATTGGAACCGGTTCTGGGGGAGGTGGGACCAGTACAAACCGGACGGTTTGCACCTGGGCAGGACCGGAACCAATGTCCAAGGGGGAGTGTTTGCTAGTGCTGTTGGGGAGGAGTTAAACTAATATGGCAGGAGGATGGGAACCAATACAGGGAGACAGAGGGAAACAAAATGGAGACAGAAGCAAAGGACAGAAAGGAGATGAGTAAAAGTGGAGGGCAGAGAAACCCAAGGCAAAAAACAAAAAGGGCCAATGTACAGCAAAATTCTAAAGGGTCAAAGTGTAATAAAAAGGCAAGCCTCAAAGCTCGGTGCCTCAATGCGAGGAGTATTCGGAACCCAGGAGAGGGCTCTGAGCTAGTTAGAGTGGGTGAGAGCGCAGATGAACAGGACCCCAAGAAAGAATGCAAAAGGCAGGAGGCAACAGAGCAGAGTAGCACTGGGGTAAGTGTAAACCACATGATGATAGGAAGGGACAATATGTATGAAGATAAAGGGGCTGCAGGAGGGATCAAAACTAAAAATCATGGTTTAAAAGCTAGTATTAAAACACTCTACCTAAACGCACGCAGCATTCGAAATAAAGTAAATGAGTTGACGGCACAAATCATTACAAATGGGTATGATTTGGTGGCCATTACAAAAATGTGGTTGCAGGGTGGCCAAGACTGGGAATTAAACATACAGGGGTATCTGACAATTCAGAAGGATAGACAAGAAGGGAAAGGAGGTGGGGTAGCTCTGTTAATAAAGGATGATATCAGGGCAGTTGTGAGAGATGATATTGGCTCTAATGAACAAAATGTTGAATCATTGTGGGTGGAGATTATAGATAGTAAGGGGAAAAAGTCACTGGTGGGCGTAGTTTATAGGCCCCCAAATAATAACTTCACGGTGGGGCGGACAATAATCAAGGGAATAATAGAGGCATGTGAAAAAGGAATGGCAGTAATCATGGGGGATTTTAACCTACATATCGATTGGTCAAATCAAATTGCACGGGGTAGCCTGGAAGAGGAATTCATAGAATGCAGACGGGATTATTTCTTAGAACAGTATGTTACAGAACCTACAAGGGAGCAAGCTATCTTAGATCTGGTCCTGTGTAATGAGACAGGAATAATAAACGATCTCCTCGTAAAAAATCCTCTCGGAATGAGTGATCACAGTATGGTTGAATTTGTAATACAGATTGAGGGTGAGGAAGTAGTGTCTCAAACGAGCAAAGGGGGACTAAACAAAGGGGACTACAGTGGGATGAGGGCAGAGTTAGCTAAAGTAGACTGGGAACATAGACTAAACGGTGGCACAATTGAGGAACAGTGGAGGACTTTTAAGGAGCTCTTTCATAGTGCTCAACAAAAATATATTCCACTGAAAAAGAAGGGCAGTAAGAGAAGGGATAACCAGCCGTGGATAACCAAGGAAATAAGGGAGAGTATCAAATTAAAAACCAATGCATATAAGATGGCCAAGGTTAGTGGGAAACTAGAAGATTGGGAAAATTTTAAACGACAGCAAAGTATGACTAAGAAAGCAATAAAGAAAGGAAAGATAGATTACGAAAGTAAACTTGCGCAAAACATAAAAACAGATAGTAAAAGCTTTTACCGATATATAAAAAGGAAAAGAGTGACTAAAGTAAATGTTGGTCCCTTAGAAGATGAGAAGGGGGATTTAATAATGGGAAATGTGGAAATGGCTGTGACCTTTAACAATTATTTTGCTTCAGTCATCACAGTGGAAGACACAAAAACCATGCCAAAAATTGCTGGTCACGGAAATGTGGGAAGAGAGGACCTTGAGACAATCACGATCACTAGGGAGGTAGTGCTGGACAGGCTAATGGGACTCAAGGTAGACAAGTCCCCTGGTCCTGATGAAATGCATCCCAGGGTATTAAAAGAGATGGCAGAAGTTATAGCAGATGCATTCGTTATAATCTACCAAAATTCTCTGGACTCTGGGGAGGTATTAGTGGATTGTAAAGCAGCTAATGTAACGCCTCTGTTTAAAAAAAGGGGCAGACAAAAGGCAGGTAACTATAGGCCGGTTATTTTAACATCTGTAGTGGGGAAAATGCTTGAAGCTATCATTAAGGAAGAAATAGCGGGACATCTAGATAGGAATAGTGCAATCAAGCAGACGCAACATGGATTCATGAAGGGGAAATCATGTTTAACTGATTTACTGGAATTCTTTGAGGATATAACGAGCATGGTGGATAGAGGTGTACCGATGGATGTGGTGTATTTAGATTTCCAAAAGGCATTCGATAAGGTGCCACACAAAAGGTTACTGCAGCAGATAAAGGTACGCGGAGTCAGTGGAAATGTATTAGCATGAATAGAGAATTGGCTGGCTTACAGAAAGCAGAGAGTCGGGATAAATGGGTCTTTTTCAGGTTGGAAATCGGTGGTTAGTGGTGTGCCACAGGGATCGGTGCTGGGACCACAACTGTTTACAATATACATAGATGACTTGGAGGAGGGGACAGAGTGTAGTGTAACAAAATTTGCAGATGACACAAAGATTAGTGGGAAAGCGGGTTGTGTAGAGGACACAGAGAGGCTGGAAAGAGATTTAGATAGGTTAAGCGAATGGGCTAAGGTTTGGCAGATGGAATACAATGTCAGAAAATGTGAGGTCATCCACCTTGGAAAAAAAAAACAGTAAAAGGGAATATTATTTGAATAGGGAGAAATTACAACATGCTGCGGTGCAGAGGGACCTGGGGGTCCTTGTGCATGAATCCCAAAAAGTTAGTTTGCAGGTACAGCAGGTAATTGGGAAGGCGAATGGAATGTTGGCCTTCATTGCAAGAGGAATGGAGTACAAAAGCAGGGAGGTCCTACTGCAACTGTACAGGGTATTGGTGAGGCCGCACCTGGAGTACTGCGTGCAGTTTTGGTCACCTTACTTAAGGAAGGATATACTAGCCTTGGAGGGGGTACAGAGATGATTCACTAGGCTGATTCCGGAGATGAGGGGGTTACCTTATGATGATAGATTGAGTAGACTGGGTCTTTACTCGTTGGAGTTCAGAGGGATGAGGGGTGATCTTATAGAAACATTTAAAATAATGAAAGGGATAGACAAGATAGAGGCAGAGAGGTTGTTTCCACTAGTCGGGGAGACTAGAACTAGGGGGCACAGCCTCAAAATACAGGGGGGCCAATTTAAAACCGAGTTGAGAAGGAATTTCTTCTCCCAGAGGGTTGTGAATCTGTGGAATTCTCTGCCCAGGGAAGCAATTGAGGCTAGCTCATTGAATGTATTCAAATCACAGATAGATAGATTTTTAACCAATAAGGGAATTAAGGGTTATGGAGAGCGGGCGGGTAAGTGGAGCTGAGTCCACGGCCAGATCAGCCATGATCTTTTTAAATGGCGGAGCAGGCTCGAGGGGCTAGATGGCCTACTCCTGTTCCTAATTCTTATGTTCTTATGTTCTATGTTCTCCTGTGTAATGTGCAACCAGGCTGCGTTGGTATCCTGGGGAGGTCTCTCCCACCCATTGGATGGCAAGAGAACCACCTAGCATGCTGTGACTCCCTCCATAAGCATCTGGAGGGAGTAATGGGAGAGCTTGGGTGCAGTCGTGCCCCTCTGTGTAGTGCTTGTTCGTGTTTGCAGCAACTCAATGCTGCAGAACACTGACAGCACAACTGTCAAAATCAATGTGGGCATGGTCCCTTTACGGAAGCTGGCTGATGAGGCATCGTCAAGTGAGGTCACCAGACCCACGTCCTTTAATTGGCCGGGGATTGCGCTGGGCGGGCTTAATAAGCTGGAATCAGGATAAAATCATTTTGGACAGCGGGCTGGAGACAGCAGCGGAGTCGGGACCCGCCACTGACCTCGGCTGCACCAGACCCGCTGAGGTCGGGGAAATCGCGGCCGGGCATTGACAACCCTTCCAGGATTGCCCCGGAGGCTCCAGGCAGGAAAGATTCATCTCCAGGACACTGCCGTGAGCAACACCCGGGAGAGAAATCATCAGGGCAGTATTATGGAGTTTTATTTCAATTTCTTTGAATACTTTAATTTATGGGTTATCAATACATTGGATACAGGAGAAAATGGCTACTTTACTGGTGGGGCAGTCGGAGATGGGGAGGCGTGCGATGGAACCTCCAGGATTACGCTCAACCAGAGTTAGTAACTGTAATGTACGCATGCTCACAGGATTGTGGAGCTGCTGCCACCCGGTGCAGAGGGGAGTGGGTAGGTCCGAGGGCCTCCTCGTAGGACTGCTCCTGGACATGCCCAAGGGGGCCATCAACCGGTCCAGGCAGCGGGCGGTCGAGGGGGTCGTTCAGCCTGACTGCCTGCCTCTCTTCTGTGATTACATTCGAGCCAGGGTGTCCCTGGAGTTGGAGCACGTGGTCCACTGGTACGCTCGCGGCCTTCCGTGAGAGGTGGGCACCGGAGGGACTGGAGTGTATCATCACTCCCGGCAACCAAATTTTGATTTGAACCATTATTGTTAAAAGTTAATTTGTTTAATGTGTTGGTTTTGGTGCCCCCCCCACTCCACTTTAATCAGGGGGCACCTGATTTACTTTAGATTTACAGGTACAACCAAAATAGTTGTGGAGCTGTTGCACTGTGAGTGGCTTAGCCAAGCCACATGATGTTCACAAGGCTCAATAAAACCCCAATTAATTGAGTTCAGGTTCCCCACGATGAGGCCTGCAGTTGTGAGCCCGGTGGATGAACTGGTCGGGTTCAGTTTGATTGTTAAACAACAACAACAACTTGTATTTATATAGTACCTTAGGTACCAAGCCGCTTCACAGGAGTGTCTTAGGACAAAATAAATAAATTTGACACAGCGCCACATAAGAAATTACTGTAGATGACCAAAATGTTGGTCAAAGAGGTAGGTTTTAAGGAGCGTCTTAAAGGAGGAAAGAGAGGTAGAGAGGTGGAGATATTTAAGGAGGGAGTTCCAAAGCTTGGGGCCCAGGAAACAGAAGGCACAGCCACCAATGGTTGAGCGATTATAATCAGGGATGCTCAGGAGGGCAGAATTAGAGGAGTGCAGACATCTTGGGGGGTTGTGAGACTGGAGGAGATTACAGCGATAGGGAGGGGCGAGGACATGGAGGGATTTGAAAACAAGGATGAGAATTTTGAAATCGAGGTGTTGCTGAATCGGGAGCCAGTGTAGGTCAGTGAGCACAGGTGTGATGGGTGAGCGGGACTTGGTGCAAGTTAGGACGCGAGCAGCAGAGTTTTGGATGAGCTCATGTTTACGTAGGGTAGAATGTGGGAGGTCAGCCAGGAGTGCATTGCTAATAAACCAGCTAGTTCTTCACAGCTAATGTAGAACCCATGACACAAATACACTGCAGTAACCCCATCAGACACAGCAGTGTCTCGCAATATCAGCCCCCCTGCTTCATACCCATCTGGAAATGTGCTCATCGTTACTCAGGCAGCTCATTGAGAAATCTGGTCTGGAGGATGTGAGGCAGTGCCTCACATCCGTTTTCTTTGTGGGACCTCCTGACCTATGACCGATGGTTAACTGTTATTCACGTTGGAGCCCAGTTTGAGTTCAGACTCGCTGTCAGACTCACTGTCAAGCAAGGCTCACTGGGCCCCCCTCTGGGGCCGAGCTTCCATATTGCCAACTGCAATTTGGCTGCCACGTGGGTTGTCAAACGGGCGTTCCCTCAGACCCTGGGGGGTCAGCAGGAGGTCGTCAGATTTCCGTCCCTCTGTCTTCAGATCTCTGATGTTTGTGACTCAATAGCACATTATTTCTGTTGCTGTACCCTAATGAAAACATGTTCACTGATACTATTATATTTTGGCTAGATAGAAACATAGAAGATAGGTGCAGGAGTAGGCCATTTGGCCCTTCGAGCCTGCACCACCATTCAATAAAATCATGGCTGATCATCACCTTAGTACCCCTTCCTGCTTTCTCTCCATACCCGTTGATCCCTTTAGCCGTAAGGGCCATATCTAACTCCCTCTTGAATATTTCCAACGAACTGGCATCAACAACTCTCTGCGGTAGAGTTCCACAGGTTAACAACTTGCTGAGTGAAGAAGTTTCTCCTCATCTCGGTCCTAAATGGCTTACCCCTTATCATTAGACTGTGTCCTCTGGTTCTGGACTTCCCCAATATCGGGAACATTCTTCCTGCACCTAACCTGTCCAGTCCCGTCAGTATTTTATATGTTTCTATGAGATCCCCTCTCATTCTTCTAAACTCCAGTGAATACAGGCCCAGTCGATCCAGTCTCTTCTCATATGTCAGTCCTGCCATCCCGGGAATCAGTCTGGTGAACCTTCGCTGCACTCCCTCAATAGCAAGAATGTCCTTCCTCAGATTAGGAGACCAAAACTGAACATAATATTCTAGGTGAGGCCTCACCAAGGCCCTGTACAACTACAGTAAGGCCTCCCTGCTCCTATACTCAAATCCCCTAGCTATGAAGGCCCACATGCCATTTGCCTTCTTCACCGCCTGCTGTACCTGCATGCTAACTTTCAATGACTAATGTACCATGACACCCAGGTCTCGTTGCACCTCCCCTTTTCCTAATATGCCACCATTCAGATAATATTCTTCCCTCGTGTTTTTGCTACCAAAGTGGATAACCTCACATTTATCCACATTATACTGCATCTGCCATGCATTTGCTCACTCACCTAACCTGTCCAAGTCACCCTGCAGCCTCTTAGCATCCTCCTCGCAGCTCACACTGCCTCCCAGCTTAATGTCATCTGCAAATTTGGAGATATTACACTCAATTCCTTCATATAAATCATTGATGTATACTGTAAATAGCTGGAGTCCTAGCACTGAGCCCTGTGGCACCCCACTAGCCACTGCCTGCCATTCTGAAAAGGACCCATTTATCCCGACTCTCTGCTTCCTGTCTGCCGACCAGTTCTCTATCCACGTCAATACCATGTGCTTTAATTTTGCACACCAATCTCTTGTGTGGGACCTTGTCAAAAGCCTTTTGAAAGTCCAAATACATCACATCCACTGGTTCTCCTCTGTCCACTCTACTAGTTACATCCTCAAAAAATTCTAGAAGATTTGTCAAACATGATTTCCTTTTCATAAATCCATGCTGACTTGGACCGATCCTGTCACTGCTTTCCAAATGTGCTGCTATTTCATCTTTAATAATTGATTCCAACATTTTCCCCACAACTGATGTCAGGCTAACCAGTCTATAATTCCCCGTTTTCTCTCCCTCCTTTCTTAAAAAGTGATGTTACATTAGCTACCCTCCAGTCCATAGGAACTGATCCAGAGTCGATAGACTGTTGGAAAATGATCACCAATTCATCCACTATTTCTAGGGCCACTTCTTTAAGTACTCTGGGATGCAGACTATCAGGCCCTAGGGATTTATCGGCCTTCAATCCCATCAATTTCCCAAACACAATTTCCTGACTAATAAGGATTTCCTTCAGTTCATCTTTCTTACTAGACCCTCTGTCCCCTAGTATTTTCAGAAGGTTATTTGTGTCTTCCTTCGTGAAAACAGAACCAAAGTATTTGTTCAATTGATCCGCCATTTCTTTGTTCCCCATTATAAATTCACCTGATTCTGACTGCAAGGGACCTACATTTGTCTTCACTAATCTTTTTCTCTTCACATATCTATAGAAGCTTTTGCAGTCAGTTTTTATGTTCCCAGCAAGCTTCCTCTCATACTCTATTTTCCCCCTCCTCTGCTGAATTCTAAATTTCTCCTAGTCCTCAGGCTTGCTGCTTTTTCTGGCCCATTTATATGCCTCTTCGTTGGATTTAACACTATCCTTAATTTCCCTTGTTAGCCACGGTTGAGCCACCTTCCCCGATTTATTTTTACTCCAGAGCAGGATGTACAATTGTTGAAGTTCATCTATGTGATTTTTAAATGTTTGCCATTGCCTATCCACCGTCAACCCTTTAAGTATCATTCGTCAATCTATTCTAGCCAGTTCACATCTCATACCATCGAAGTTACCTTTTGCTAAGTTCAGGACCCGAGTCTCTGAATTAACTGTGTCACTCTCCATCTTAAGAATTCTACCATATTATGGTCACTCTTTCCCAAGAAGCCTCGCACAACAAGATTGCTAATTCACCCTTTCTCATTACACATCACCCAGTCTAGGATGGCCAGCCCTCTAGTTGGTTCCTCGACATATTTGTCTTGAAAACCATCCCTAATACACTCCAGGAAATCTACCTCCACTATATTGCTGCCAGTTTGGCTAGCCCAATCTATATGTAGATTAAAGTCGCCCATGATAACTGATGTACCCTTATTGCATTCATCCCTAATTTCTTGTTTGATGCTGTCCCAACCTCACTATTACTGTTTGGTGGTCTATACACAATTCTCACTAGCGTTTTCTGCCTTTGATTTTCCGCAGTTCTACCCATACAGATTCCACACCATACAAGCTAATGTCCTTCCTTACTATTGCGTTAATTTCCTCTTTAACCAGAAATGCTACCCCACCTCCTTTTCCTTTCTGAATGTTGAATACCCCTGGATGTTGAGTTCCCAGCCTTGGTCACCCTGGAGCCCTGTCTCCGTGATGCCAATTATATCATATTTGTTAATAGCTGCCTACGCAGGTAATTCGTTCACCTTCTTACAAATAACCCTCGCATTGAGGCACAGAGCCTTCAGGCTTGTCTTTTTAACACACTTTGCCCCTTTAGCAGTTCATCAGATGTCGGGACAGGACCGACGCTAAATTTAACATCAGATTATAATCAGGGATGCTCAAGAGGGCAGAATTAGAGGAGCGCAGGCATCTTGGGGTTGTGAGGCTGGAGGAAATTACAAAAGTAAGGAGGGGCGAGGCTATGGAGGGATTTGAACACAAGAATGGGAATTTTGAAATCGAGGCATTGCTTAACCGGGAGCCAATGTATGTCAGCGAGCACAGGGGTGATGGGTGAGTGGGATTCAATGCGAGTTAGGACGCGGGTAGCTGAGTTTTGGATCACCTCTATTTTACGTAGGACAGAATGTGGGAGGCCAGTCAGGAATGTGAAAACCTTCCTAGTCTGTACAGCTCAGTCACTGTATCATGGGCGGTCCAGTCGCCGATTCCATCTTTTGATCGCTATCTCTGCTTGTTAATGGATAAACGTTTCTATTTGACTGGATCAAGCCACACCATCCTGATTCATTCCTCAAAAAACAAAGAACAAATTTTTTTTACTTAAGCAATGAGCCATTAAAATCACACACGTGCGACCTCTGTGCTCGCTGACCTACATTGGCTCCCGGTCTGGCAACACCTCAATGCCCCCTCCCTATCTCTGTAACCTCCTCCAGCCCCACAACCCTCCTGAAATATCTGCACCCCTCCAATTCTGCCCTCTTGACCATCTTTGATTTTAATCGCTCCACGATTGGCAGCTATGCCTTCTGTTGCCTGGGCCCTAAGCTCTGGAATTCCCTCCCTAAACCTCTCTGCCTCTTTACCTCTCTTTCCTCCTTTAAGATGCTCCTTAAAATCTACCTCTTTGACCAAGCTGCTGCTCTAATATTATGTGGCTGTGCTAAATTTTGTTTGATAACACTCCTGTAAAGCGCTTTGGGATGTTTTGCTATATTAAAGACACGTTATGTATGTGTCAACCGAGGCTCAGTGTACAGCACTCTCGCCTCGGAGTCAGAAGGTTGTGGGTTCAAGTTCCACTTCAGAGACTTGAGCACATAAATCTAGGTTGACACTCCAGTGCAGTACTGAGGGAGCACTGCACAGTCAGGGGCGCTGTCATTCAGATGAGACGTTAAACCGAGGCCCGGTCTACTCTCTCAGGTGGAAGTAAAAGATCCCATAGCACTATTTCAAAGAAGAGCAGGGGAGTTATCCCCAGTGCCCTGGCCAATATTTATCCCTCTATCACGCCGCTGAAATAGATTATCTGGTCATTATCACATTGCTGTCTGTGGGAGCTTGCTGTGCATAAATTGGCTGCCGCGTTTCCCACATTACAACAGTGACTACACTTCAAAAAGTACTTCATTGGCTGTAAAGCGCTTTGGGACGTCTGGTTTTGTGAAAGTCTTTCTTTCTATTTCTTTTAATACAAGTCGTTGTTCTTGATATGCCAGTGAAGGTATACAATCCAAATATTCACTATGTGTGTGTATCCTTCTCCCCAGCCTGGTTCCACCATCAATCTTGCCTCACCATCAGAAAGCCTCTTCAGTCAGCAGCTCCCCACCCCCCACTCTTCTCCCAGCTCCGACTGTGTCCATTTCCCCCCCTTTCCCTTTGTGAATTGCCATGAGGTGTTGCTGCTCGTTGAAGGAACTATCGCCATGCAAGTTGTTCCAATTTACCGTTCACTAACTTCCTTTTGCGCCCTGCTACTTTCGAGGCGTTCTTTTATGCAACAATCTGGCTTTACTATCAAACGGTGTAAAGATGTCCAGCTCTGAAATATATGCATGTTTGGGGCACAATTTCTGCCAAATAGCCTTTACACTATTAATAATATTTTTTCTGTCATGTATTCAACCAGCATTGTAACCCATGTATAATCTGACCTAAGTTGTACACTGTGAAAACAATGACCACTAGGTGGGAGACACTCCTAATCTGGACCTTCAGGTCCACCCACCTTCAGGACTTGAGTGCTAAGGAATAAAGGACAGGTCACAGACTGACCTTCTCTCAAGCATGGGCCTCGTGTGCATTTATACTGTAAAGTAAGGACGTATCATTTTCTTTTTACCTCGGTATATGATTCTTTTAAAAATTAAACATCTAGGTTTGGGATGGGGGAAGACAGTGGTTCAAACAGCAACAATCAGAAAACTTGAAAACAACTTTAGTGTAACTTAAGCAGAGAGAATCATAGGCAAAACATGCAGGGGTCATTAAATGTGCTGGTTAAAAACAGACGGTTAAAGATCAGGCATACGCTTTCTTGATGTGGCATGTACTCACCAGCAGATACATACAGCAGAGTCCCGTGAAAGCAGTTTGAGTTCCCAGTGAATGTTCCTGCAAGGTGGTAGTGCAGTCCAGGACTGAGCGCCCCCAAGACTCGGACAGTTCTTATATAGTTTCTTTTTCTCTCTCTCTCACGCACACACTTCGATTTCCAGTGACGAACTCACTTCTCCTGGAGCAGCCACTTCTCCATTATTCTGGCCTTTTTTTTCTCAGAAATGAGGAAGCTGTGGGAGTGGAGACTCGCCCATGGGACTGTAACAATACTGTCTGATGATTCAGCGACAAAGATTGTGACTCCTCTCACTTCTCGCTAAAAACGGATTTTTAAGGGGAAAAAAAATGACGTGGAAATAATTTGCCTTTTTGCAACATGCTTCCTGTAACTCTGCTCCCCACCCCACCTACTCACAGATGGCAAAGGATCGGCTCTTTCTTACAGGTTCTTCATTAATACAATAACAAGCCTCACACTCTTGTACAAAGTTCATGAGTTATTTGAAGTGACTTTAGTTGTGCCATTTTTGGAAAACATTGAACATTCTTCTAACTATCAAAATGACTAACTATTAGCTCACCCTTCCATGTATTGCGGTTCTTTCAGAAGGTTGTGGGTTCAAGTCCCACTTCAGTGACTTGAGCACATAACTCCAGGCTGACACTCCAGTGCAGTGCTGAGGGAGCGCTGCACTGTTGGAGGTGCCACCTTTTGGATGAGATGTTAAACCGAGGCCCTGTCTGCCCTCTCAGGTGGATGTAAAAGATCCCACGGCACTATTTCGAAGAAGAGCAGTGGAGTTGTCTTGGCCGATATTTATCCCTCAATCAACATCACTAAAACAGATTATCTGGTCAGTAGCACATTGCTGTTTGTGGGAGCTTGCTGTGCGCAAACTAGCTGCTGCATTTCCTACATTACAACAGTGACTACACTCAAAAAGTACTTCATTAGCTGTGACGTGCTTTGAGACATCTGGTGGTCATGAAAGGTGCTATATAAATGTCAGTCTTTGTTTTAAGCAACAATGCACTTGTATAGGGGAAGCCATGCAGGATTTCAGAACAAATGTTGCCTTGTTGTCTCCAAGGCTTGTGTCTGGCATCTGTCAGTTTGGAAAATAATATTTTGGGACTCAGTAATGTGAGACATGACATGTGCTGAGTGCAACATGCTTAGGAGAAAAAGGTGACTTTGGACTTACAGTTCCTAAAGCTCTCCACCACTGGGGTTTTCCACACGCCATGTATATCAGAATCACAGAATGGTTACAGCACAGGAGGAGGCCATTCGGTCCGTCCTGCAAAAGCACTTCAGCTAGTTCCACTCCCCCCGCCCTCTCCCCCAGACCTGCAAATTGGTTTCCTTCAGGTACTTATCCAATTCCCTTTTGAAAGCCACGATTGAGTCTGCCTCCACCACCCTTTCAGGCAGTGCATTCCAGATCCTAACCACTCGCTGCATAAAAAAGTTTTTCCTCATGTCGCCTTTGGTTCTTCTGCCAATCACCTTAAATCTGTGTCCTCTGGTTCTCCACCCTTCCGTCAATTGATAGAGAATGATTGCTGTGATTAAGCAACGCCTCGATTTCAAAATTCTCATCCTTGTTTACAAATCCCTCCCTATCTCTGTAATCTCCTTCAGCCTCACAACCTCCCAAGAAATCTGCGCTCCTCAAATTCTGCCCTCTTGAGCATCCCTGATTATAATCGCTCAACCATCGGTGACCGTGCCTTCTATTGCCTAGGCCCTAAGCTCTGGAACTCCCTTCCTAAACCTCTCTACCTCCCGACCTCTCTTTCCTCCTTTAAGGCACTCCTTAAAACCTACCTCTTTGACCAAGCTTTTGTTCATCTGCTGTAATTTCTTCTTATCTGGCTTGGTGTCAACATTTTTTGTGTGTCTTATAACACCTTATAAGCACCTGTTAAGCACCTTACAACAACATAAGACCTCTCGAGCCTGCTCCGCCATTTAATAAGATGATGGCTGATTATCAACCTCAAATCCACTTTCCCACCCGATCTCCATATCCCTTGATTCCCCTAAACCCCAAAAATCTATCGATCTCAGCCTTGAATATATTCAGATCCACAGCCCTCTGGGGCACAGAATTCCACAGATTCACAATCCTCTGAGTGAAGAAATTCCTCCTTATCTCTGTCTTTAATGGCCGACCCCTTATCCTGAGACTGTGCCCCCTAGTTCTAGATACTTCAACCAGGGGGAAACAACCTCTCAGCATCTACCCTGTCAATCCCCTTCAGAATCTTATATGTTTCAATGAGATCACCTCTCATTTCTCTAAACTCCAGAGAGTATAGGCCCATTCTACACAATCTCTCATCATAAGACAGCCCTCTCATCCCAGGAATCAATCTCGTGAACCTTCATTGCACCGCCTCCAAGGCAAGTATATTCTTCCTTAGATAAGGAGACCAAAACTGTGCACAGTACTCCAGGTGTGGTCTCACCAAGGCCCTGTACAATTGTAGCAAGACTTCCTTACTCTTGTACTCCAAACCCCTTGCAATAAAGGACAACATGCCATTTGCCTTCCTTATCGCTTGCTGTACCTGCATGCTAGCTTTCTGTGTTTCTTTCACAAGGTCACCCAAATCTCTCTGAATACCAACATTTAAAAGTTTCTCACCAATTAAATCATTGGGATGTTTTACTACATTAAAGGCACTATATAAATACAAGTTGTTGTTGTACTCAGTCAGCAATTGCATTATCGTTGTATCAAAGGACTCCCCGGATGGTAGAAGGTGAATTGGATGGACCTTGGTCATTTTTCATTAAGCAACACCTACGTTCAGGGTGGTTCTGAGCAATGTTCCCTCTGAAGCTCCCGCGCAGGCTGCTCACTGGCTTCTCCATTGTGAATACTGCGCATGTGCAGAAATTTAAAGGGACCACGCACTAAAAGGGACAGGCTGCACATAACAAAGCGGGAAACATAGGATCAGAGTGTCTCCACGCTGATGGTTATCATTTGACAAATTTATGTTGGGTGAGTTTTGTATGTTGATGTGAGTTGTCAGGATGAAGGATATTAGTGCTGGGAAATGGAATGCTTTCCCATTTCTGGTGCCCGTTGTGTGCACTGAGCAGTTCCGACAGCGGAACAGTGCTCCCAATTGTAGCAGTGCTTTGGAGGCAGTTCAGAGAAGGTTAACTAGGTTGATTCTGGAGATGAGGGGGTTGACTTATGAGGAAAGGTTGAATAGGCTGGGCCTCTACTCATTGGAATTCAGAAGAATGAGAGGTGATCTTATTGAAACATATAAGATTATGAGGGGGCTCGACAAGGTGGATGCAGAGAGGATGTTTTCAGGGATAGGAGGGACTAGAAGTAGGGGACGTAATCTTAGAATAAGGGGCCGCCCATTTAAAACTGAGATGAGGAAGAATTTCTTCTCTCAGAGAGTTGGAAATCTGTGGCATTCGTTGTCTCAGAGAGCTGCGGAAACTGGTCATTGAATAAATTTAAGACAGAGATAGACAGTTTCTTAACCGATAAGGGAATAAGGGGTTATGGGGAGCGGGCAGGAAAGTGGACCTTTGTCCATGATCAGATCAGCCATGATCGTATTAAATGGCAGACTCGAGTGGCCGTATGACATACTCCTGCTCCTATTTCTTATGTTCTTATGTAGTATGCCAATTGAGGCTAAAGTAGTGGGCCGTTCTGTGGAGGGGTCCATTCCCATTAGGAACTGGGCAGAGACTGCTCCAATTCATTTCCCAGCCAGTGGACAGAGGGGACCTTTTATCCCTATCAGTCAGAACTCAGATTAAAGAACCACATCTGAGCCACTGAATCATCCAATCCTTGGTGTTCAAAACTTTACGTGCTGGGAAGATTTATGAGAAATAAATTAGTAAATGGTGCAAGTCATGTAAGTGGTATAAGTGCAGGGTAGTTACATCGACTGTTGCATGAATGGCTTTTTTTCCCAACATATTGGCCCTGGCAGGCAGTGACCAGTGGGGTGCCGCAGGGTTCAGTGCTGGGACCCCAGCTATTTACAATATACATCAATGACTTAGATGAAGGAATTAAATGTCATATCTCCAAGCTTGCAGATGACTCTAAGCTGGGTGACAGTGTGAGCTGTGAGGAGGATACTAAGCGACTGCAGGGTGACTTGGACAGGTTCGGTGAGTGGGCAAATGCATGGCAGATGCAGTATAATGTGGATAAATGTGAGGTTATCCACTTTGGTGGCAAAAAGAGGAAGACAGAATATTATCTGAATGGTGACAGATTAGGAAAAGGGGAGGTGCAACGAGATCTGGGTGTCATGGTACATCAGTCATTGAAGTTTGGCATGCAGGTACAGCAGGCGGTGAAGGCAGCAAATGACATGTTGGCCTTCATAGCTAGGGGATTTGAGTATAGGAGCAGGGAGGTCTTACTGCAGTTGTACAGAGCCTTGGTGAGGTCACATCTGGAATATTGTGTTCAGTTTTGGTCCCCTAATCTGAGGAAGGACGTTCTTGCTATTGAGGGAGTACAGCGAAGGTTCATGAGATTGATTCCCGAGATGGCAGGACTGACATATGAGGAGAATCTGGATCAATTGGGCTTGTATCCACTGGAGTTTAGAAGAATGAGAGGGGATCTCATAGAAACATAAAATTCTGATGGGATTAGAGGCAGGAAGAATGTTCCCATTGCTGGGGAGTTCCAGAACCAGAGGACACAGTCTAAGGATAAGGGGTAAGCCATTTAGGACTGAGATGAGGAGAAACCTCTTCACTCAGAGAGTTGTTAACCTGTGGAATTCTCTACCGCAGAAAGTTGTTGATGCTAGTTCGTTAGATATATTCAAAAGTGAGTTAGATATGGCCCTTACGGCCAAAGGGATCAAGGGGTATGGAGAGAAAGCAGGAAAGGGATACTGAGGTTGAATGATCAGCCATGATCTTATTGAATGCTGGTGCAGGCTCGAAGGGCCGAATGGCCTGCTCCTGCGCCTAATTTCTATATTTCTATGTTTCTAAAACAGCGGCCTCTCCGGGTACGTACGATGTGCGCACGCACCCGAAGAGGCTCCGCAAGTCCTGGGTTTAGGCGCACGGAGCGCATACGCCGAAATTCAGCATTCCCGGGAGAAGGGCCTTCGCGGGCGGAGATCGCTCAACTCCTGCCCAGCAAATGTCCTTCAAACTCTCACGCCTGGTCAAAGCAAGCGTAAGATCTGCTTTTACCAGCGTAAGAATTTTAAAAGATAGAAAAAATAAATTTGATCACTAATTTTTATCGTAAAAACCCTGTCCATTAAGGTAAGTTTATTTTTTAACCCTATTAAAACATTTGAAAAACATTTTAAAAAAATAATTTTTTTCCTAAAACATTCAATTTCAATTAATTTTAAATACATGACGTGTTTTTTTGATTGTGTTGTGTTTCTGTGTTTCGGTGGGTATTCTCATTGATAGTAATGTGAGCTCGTACAAATGGAACTCACCATTATTATCAATGAGAATACTCCATGTTCATTGATAGTCCAGGCCCACGTGATCCCAGGATGTGCTTACGTTCCTGGGATGTGTGGGTCTCTGCGCAGGGCTCCGCATCTAGGCCTCAGACCGGAAGTGTTCCTTCCTCTGGGACCACCACGTACTTCCGTAAAAAATGTTTCGATCGGAGGCATCTGCCTGCGGGAAGCCTCCGACCGCAATTTCTGGCCCATTGCTTCCCATTATATATTCTGCATGATATTCGCAGATAGGTTTTTGTGAAATACATTTTAGTTCATTCTTCAATTGACCATTTAGGCTGCGGAGAGACACAAGGGTTGAGCATAGTCTTCATTACACCCTGGAAATGGGCATAGATAGTGAGAGTGTAAAAATCTTTGTCAGCTTGCTAGCCCTTTGGACTGTGGTACCTCGAGGGAAATCGCTTTTCATTATAAAGAAAGAAAAACTTGAATGTATATAGCTTCTTTCACAACCTCAGGACGTCTCAAAGTGCTTTACAGCTAATGAAGTACTTTTGGAGTGTAGTCATCTGTTGTAATGTAGCAAACACGGCAGCCAGTTTGTGCACAGCAAGCTCCCAAAAACAGCAATGTGATAATGACCAGATAATCTGTTTTTGTTATGTTGATTGAGGGATAAATATTGGCCAGGACACCAAAGATAACTCCCCTGCTCTTGTTCAAGGTAGTGCTGTGGGATCTTTTACGCGCACCTGAGAGGGCAGACGGGGCCTCAGTTTAACATCTCATCCGAAAGGCGGCACCACCGACAGTGCAGCACTCCCTCAGCACTGCACTTGAGTGTCAGCCTAGATTTTTGTGTTCAAGTCTCTGGAGTGGGACTTGAACCCGCAACCTTCTGACTCAGAGGTGAGTGTGCTACCAACTGAGACACAGCTGACACCATTATGGTTTAATTAGTAGTAGAGTGCATGCAGGGTCATCTTTGTGAAAAAAGAATGTGTGGGCGGGGCTTCAGGGTCCCAGTGAACCCAGCCAGAGTCAGCACCTTCAGGGGAGGAGAGGGAGGGGAACCAGTGAGTGTAGAACTGAACCCAGCCAGAGTCAGCACCTTCAGGGAAGGGGAACCAGTGAGTGTAGAACTGAACCCAGCCAGAGTCAGCACCTTCAGGGAAGGGGAACCAGTGAGTGTAGAACTGAACCCAGCCAGAGTCAGCTCCTTCAGGGGAGGAGAGGAAGGGGAACCAGTGAGTGTAGAACTGAACTCAGCCAGAGTCAGCACCTTCAGGGGAGGAGAGGGAGGGGAACCAGTGAGTGTAGCACTGAACCCAGCCAGAGTCAGCTCCTTCAGGGGAGGAGAGGGAGGGGAACCAGTGAGTGTAGAACTGAACCCAGCAAGAGTCAGCACCTTCAGGGAAGGGGAACCAGTGAGTGTAGAACTGAACCCAGCCAGAGTCAGCACCTTCAGGGAAGGGGAACCAGTGAGTGTAGAACTGAACCCAGCCAGAGTCAGCACCTTCAGGGGAGGAGAGGGAGGGGAACCAGTCAGTGTAACACTGAACCCAGCCAGAGTCAGCACCTTCAGGGGAGGAGAGGGAGGGGAACCAGTGAGTGTAGAACTGAACCCAGCCAGAGTCAGCACCTTCAGGGAAGGGGAACCAGTGAGTGTAGAACTGAACCCAGCCAGAGTCAGCTCCTTCAGGGGAGGAGAGGAAGGGGAACCAGTGAGTGTAGAACTGAACCCAGCCAGAGTCAGCACCTTCAGGGGAGGAGAGGGAGGGGAACCAGTGAGTGTAGCACTGAACCCAGCCAGAGTCAGCACCTTCAGGGGAGGAGAGGGAGGGGAACCAGTGAGTGTAGCACTGAACCCAGCCAGAGTCAGCACCTTCAGGGGAGGAGAGGGAGGGGGAACCAGTGAGTGTAGAACTGAACCCAGCCAGAGTCAGCTCCTTCAGGGGAGGAGAGGGAGGGGAACCAGTGAGTGTAGAACTGAACCCAGCAAGAGTCAGCACCTTCAGGGAAGGGGAACCAGTGAGTGTAGAACTGAACCCAGCCAGAGTCAGCACTTTCAGGGGAGGAGAGGGAGGGGAACCAGTGAGTGTAGAACTGATGAAGGAATTGAATGTAATATCTCCAAGTTTGCAGATGACACTAAGCTGGGTGACAGTGTGAGCTTTGAGGAGGATGCTAAGAGGCTGTAGGGTGACTTGGACAGGTTCGGTGAGTGGACAAATGCATGGCAGATGCAGTATAGTGTAGATAAATGTGAGGTTATCTACTTTGGTGACAAAAACAGGAAGGCAGAATATTATCTGAATGGTGATTGATTAGGAAAGGGGAGGTGCAACGAGACCTGGGTGTCATGGTTCATCAGTCATTGAAAGTTGGCATGCAGGTACAGCAGGCGGTGAAGAAGGCATATGGCATGTTGGCCTTCATAGCTAGGGGATTGGAGTGTAGGAGCAGCGAGGTCCTACTGCAGTTGTACAGGGCCTTGGTGAGGCCTCACCTTGAATATTGTGTTCAGTTTTGGTCTCCTAATCTGATGAAGGACATTCTTGCTATTGAGGGAGTGCAGCGAAGGTTCACCAGACTGATTCCTGGGATGGCAGGACTGTAATATGAAGAAAGACTGGATCGACTCGGCTTATATTCACTGGAAATTAGAAGAATGAGAGATGATCTCATAGAAACATATAAAATTCCGACGGGATTGGACAGGTGAGATGCAGGAAGAATGTTCCCAATGTTGGGGAAGTCCAGAACCAGGGGTCACAGTCTAAGGATAAGGGGTAAGCCATTTAGGAGCAAGTTGAGGAGAAACTTCTTCACTCAGAGAATTGTGAACCTGTGGAATTCTCTACCACAGAAAGTTGTTGAGGCCAGATCGTTAGATATATTTAAAAGGGAGTTAGATGTGGACCTTACAGCTAAAGGGATCAAGGGGTATGGAGAGAAAACAGGAATGGGATACTGAAGTTGCATGATCAGCCATGATCATATTGAATGGTGGTGCAGGCTCAAAGGGCCGAATAGCCATATCCTGCACCTATTTTCTATGTTTCTATGTGTCTATGTTTCTAGGAAGAATGGAAGGATACTGGAAAAGCAACAGAAGGACTCCTTGTACCTGTCCTTGCAAGTGTGCAAGCAATGACGCATGTTCGTGGATTTATCAGAAGAGCAATTCATATAATAGCTTCAGATCCCAAGGTACATAAGAACATAAGAAATAGGAGCAGGAGTAGGCCACCTGGCCCCTCGAGCCTGCTCTGCCATTTAATAAGATCGTGGCTGATCTGATCATGGACTCAGCTCCACTTCTCTGCCCACACCCCATAACCCTTTACTCCCTTATCGCTCAAAAATCTGTCTACCTCCACCTTAAATATATTCAATGACCCAGCTTCCACAGCTCTCTGGGGCAGAGAATTCCATAGATTTACAACCCTCTGAGAGAAGAAATGCCTCCTCATCTCAGTTTTAAATGGGCGGCCCCTTATTCTAAAACAATGGGCCCAAGTTTCCCTAAAGAAGAAATATGGCGTTCACTTAGCCAGACGCCTGTTTCTTTTCAGCCCCTCAGCGCTAAAAATAAAAATGCAGCGTTTTCTCACCACATATCTCATCTCTGGCGCTGGTGCTACCCGATCCGAATCTGCAGGGCAGAGTCGCCAATCCGCGCTGAAACCGCACAGCGCATGCATTGAAAAAAAAACAGGCACCAAATCGCGCATGTGCATCGCGTTCAAAAAAAATTTTTTTTTAAATCCACCGCGCATGCGCATAAAAAAAAATACCCATTTGCACATGCGCAGTAGAAAGTGTTAAAAAATGGCACATGTGGAGACTGTGTGGAGCACCATTGAGAATCGATTGGTAGCAGAGGTAGTTTCACAGGTAGGAAATACAGCTTCGTTCACAACTTGGCTGCAATGGAAGGGCACAGAGAAGGCGAAAGGGCCAGGGACGGAGAAGGGGAAACCGTAAAGGCAAAGAGATTTCTCACGGAAGAAATTGAGCCGCTGGTAGACTTAATTGGGAGTAGATGGGGAGTTCTTGAGAACATGGGGAACTTCGGTAAAAATAATCTTAAACTGTCTGCACTCGCAAAAGTTAGGGACCAGGTCGCAGTCGAGTTTAATAGAATGTCCATGAACCCGAGAACCAGTGCGCAGCTGAAAAAGAAGTCGCAGGACCTCGGACAAGCTGTGACTGTAAGTAATACGTTAAACTTACATTTATTTGCGCTTTTTAATATATGTACATTTATGCACTGCAATATCATCTGTAAATGTGAACCGTGTGTGTGTGTGTGTGTGTGCGTGTGTTCAGAAGGACTCTCTCTTAAAAAGTTCAATTTTCATCTTTGCAGAAGATGGTGTCACAGATCAACAGAGAACGGTCACAAACTGGAGGAGATCCACCAAGTAGGCTGCAACTAACAGCTGTGGAGCAGAGCGTCAATGATTAAATGTCACAGGAGAATACCAACCATCAGTGCGGAAGCTGAGCCAAGTTTTCCATTAGAGGGTAAGCCCTGCAAATGGCACAGTCTGGGTTGGCTAAATGTTACATACTGCGTGTGCTGCCTACGCTTCTCCTTCCTCAATGCTACGAACCAAGCATCTATCTTTTGTTTCGCAGAGGTTGAGCATCAGGAGGAGACAGAAGGTGCATCTGAAGTTGAAGGAGGAAATGTTCAAGAAAACTCCACGTCAGATATTCCAACTCAGGAAAATGATGGGCAGCAAGAAGTAATCGACGACGAGATGGTTATCCTGGATTTGGAGATGCTGAACCCCTCGAGGATTCCAAGCCCTTTCATGAGTGAATCAAGCGAGAGGACTTTTCCAGGAGTGATGTCTGGGGCTGCAGGTACAAGTGCGCCGCAGCAAGCCACACCTGCGAGACGTCGTAGAATGGCGAACACCAGACCTGATGCAGAAACACTGAACTCTGAGAACATAGGACATCTTGTGGGGATGAGCGGGGAGAACATCCAACAATCTCGATTGCTCCTAGAAGCCTTTGGTGGGGTGAGAGCAGAGTTGGGGGGGACTGTCATTACAGGTGGAAAGACTTTCGGGACGGTTGAACGAGGTCGTATCGGCAATAGGGGGGCCCACCCAGGCTGTCCTTAATGCGAGGAGCGTTTTCCACTCTGCACCAAATTCAAGGGTTGATCCTGAGGCTGAGGTTGACCACGAAGAGGAACCCGGCATTCCACCATGACACATTTTGGCTCTGTCCCTGTTGTAGCCCAGCATCAAGAAACGCCACGCCGGAAAAGAAACAGATTACATCTGGGGGTACGGGGTGGGGGGTGGTGGGGCGGGGGGTGGTACCGGTGGGGGGCAAGGAAGCAGAAGTCTGCAACTACAGGCATGCGCAGGGGTAGCAGCATCTACTGGGGCAGGATTGGTGCACAGCGCTAAGGAAGTGGACAGATATCTTGTTTGTTTTCTGGTTGCTTTCGTTGATTGTTCTTTGCAAAGTTTGCTACGGTTTTGAATAAAGTTTTTAAAGTTATGAAGGTTTAAAGATAAGTAAAGTCAAGCTAATTACATCTGTGTTGTACAAATGTTTAATAGACATTTTAATTTTGGACTTTTAACCTGACTCCTGCACTTCATTTTTTAATGCTGCATTAATAAATATTATAGGATATAACATGTAAAATGGTCTCACCCCTTGCAACTTATTGGTTTAAATGATACAAGGGCTGTCATGTATCCCACATGGCTACTGTTGGTACTATCACAAGGTGTGCCACCAGAGGGCACAGCAGTGGGAGACTTGTAGGTTACCTGTACAGGTGTGCCTGGCCTAGTATAAAAGGCAGGCCACCATGTGTGATCCTCACTCTGGAGTTAACAAATAAAGGACTAAGGTCACTACAGTTCAACTACAACACATTGCCTCGTGGAATCATTATTAGAGCATCCAAGGACGAGATTGGCGACGAGATTACGGACTTTCATGCGAAAATGGCTACCTTTGGTTTGTTGCAGCAGTTCGCCGGTGGTAATGATTGGGACGCCTTTGTGGAGAGGCTCAACCATTTCTTCACAACAAACGACCTGGCAGGAGACGACCCGGCCACACTGGTTGATAAGCGCAGAGCTATCCTGCTAACCAGTTGTAGGCCCACCATCTATGGCCTCGTCAGGGACTTGCTGGCACCAGCGTAGACAACGACCAAGGCGTACGAGGAGCTTGTAACCCTGATCCATGACCAACTCAAGCTCAAGGAGAGCATCCTCACAGCCAGACACCGGTTCTACACCCACCGACGGCCCGAAGGCCAGGAAATTGCGAAATACGACGCAGACCTCAGGAGGCTGGCGGCACGGTGAGAGTTCGGCAACCACCTCAACGAAACGCTGCGGGACATCTTTGTCATTGGAATCGGCCATGAGGGCCTTCTTCATAAGCTACTGTCGGCGGATACCACAGTCACACTGCAGAAGGCCATCTCTGTGAGCCAGGCATTCATGACCTCGACCTGCGGCTCTAGGCAAATGACTCACCCTCAGGATTCAAACCCGGCAAGTACTGTGCACCGAGTGGCGCCTTCTAGAGGCTGGACTGTAGAATGCAAACCCTCTCAGGGGAGAGAGAACAGGCCCTCGAGTCCCTTAACTCAGAGTCCGCCGAGGGGGGCTAATCGAGTAGCTCCATGCTGGCGTTGTGGAGGGAATCACAGGGCTCACCAGTGCTGCTTTAACGACTATGTATGTAAAGGCTGCAGCACAAAGGGCCACCTCCAGCGAATGTGTAAGAGAAATATGACTCACTGTGTTGATGAAGAGTCTGCAGATGGTCATGAATCCAGCGGGGATTATGAAACGATAGGCAGAGAGGCAGCTCAGCCCCACGATGAGCTTTATAGCATGTTTACCTGCACCATCGAGTGTTCCCCATTGAGGATGGAAGTTGAAATAGATGGCGTTCCAGTCTTCATGGAAGTGGACACGGGGCGAGTCAGTCAGTGATGAATCAAGAATTCTTTGAGAGGCTATGGGACAATCAAGCTGAAGGACCCAAGTTGGTCCCGGTTCAGGCAAAGCTGCGCACCTACACCGATGAACTTATCCCAGTCGTTGGTAGTGCGGATGTAAAGATACTCCATGATGGCGCGGTGCACAAGTTACCTCTGTGGATTGATGCAGGTGATGGACCGACGCTACTCGGAAGAAGGTGGATGGAGAAGATCCATTGGAAGTGGGAAGATTTCACCGCTCCAGCGATCGACGTCCTCCGTGCTCAGAGGCAAAGCAAGCCCTCACCTGAGGTTGGATCCAGCACCCGAGGCACAGACCGCTCAGCACGACTGCGTGGAGATGATCCAGCTGAGACGACCCGAACGCACCTTCCAGGCTCCAGTGGCAGGACTCCGGAGGAATAAAATAGGATCCAAAGGCGACTTCCCAGCTTCGGTGGCAGAACCCGGGGAGAAGCGGATCACCGCAGTTGACACCGTGGATTGGGAAAGATGGCGCCCAAACCACGAGGTGAGGCGCTGAAGAAAAAGATGTCGGCAGCCGGACCACGAGGTGCAGCGCTGATGGAGCAACACGTGCTACCAAGCGAAGAAGAGGATTGGGGTAGAGAAAGCAAGGCTCTCTTAAAGGAGGCCTGCAATCCACTACAATTAAAGGGGCAGTTCCACATATTCAAGCAATGTAATAGCAACTGTAAGTTGGAGACAAAATGTGTAACTGACGATCAGAGTTGTGTACATGCAATAAGCAAGGAAAAGTCGCGTGATCATGTAAAAGGTGTAACTGATGATCAGAATTGTGTACATGCAACCAGCGAGGAAAAGTCGTGCAATCGCGATTGGAGCTACAGAGTATCCACAACAAGTAATAAAAAGTTGTGCGATGTAGGATTTCAACTGCACACAGCCAATGCAGCGGGCAGACACCCATCGGGAGCACACAGGTCCAGCGAGCTACCCAATGCTGTAGCCTGCATCCCTGGGACCAGAGTTATGCACCGTGGAGTGTGGCCACAAGCAGCCAATACACACGAGCTGCAGAGCAAGCAATCTCAGGAGGGCAACGGCACCAGTATCGATACCCTGCCCCTGATCGGCTCCACCTCTCAGGCACCTGATGGCACTAACCGCCACGAGCCTGAAAGAGCAAACTGTGCTAAGGCGCAGCCCCCAGACCCCATCGCCACCAAAGCCATACCCAGAAACGAAGGGTCACCCGCTACAGTCCCCCCAAAGAGGACCGGGACCAGCCAGGATCCCAAACCAAACAACGCCCAGGCCAGCGAGTCAGCAGTTCCCTGTGTACTGCTAGATAACAGCTCCTCAGGGAGCAGCAGCGACCCAGGGTGCAAAGAAAGGACAGGGAGGTCACAGGCATCTGTGAACCTGCCCGACGCTAGGAACCACGGCAACAGCCCCAAGAGCAGGCAACTTGAGCCAACTGGGTTCCCACTGCCAGCACAGGGCATCGCACCACCACCAGACTGCAGGGACACCATCCAGCAGTTCTAGAACTAGTTTGTCCTTATACACCGGTCACCGCATCGATAATGTATCTCACCAGTCTAACGTACTTGGCTACAACAGAACTACAAATGCAATGCAAACTTGTTTTTCTGAACTTGAATGTATATGAATGCAATGAGCCTCTGACATAATCTATATGCCGGCGGGGGTTGGGGGGCGGGGGGGGAGGTGGAGAGGTTGGGTGGAGAATGGAGTGGTCAGGGACACACACAAACAGCAACCACCAGCAATCTACTGCACCGACCACTCACCCAAGATTGAAACGACCTGCCAAGGGTCAACTAAATAGAGCCCAGATAGAGCTAAGCCCAGAGTGCAGTCAATGCAGAGGCGATTTGCACTAAAGGCTTAGGGGAGAGTGATGTCATGTACCCTGCATGACTACTATTGGCACTATCACAAAGTGTGGCACCAGAGGGCACAGCAGTGGGAGACTTGTAGGTTACCTGTACAGGTGTGCCTGGCCTAGTATAAAAGGCAGGCCACCAGGTGTGATCCTCACTCTGGAGTTAACAAATAAAGGACTAAGGTCAATGCAGTTCAAGTACAACACATTGCCTCGTGGAGTCATTATTAGAGTATCCGAGGAGATAACAGGGGCAGGTTCCAGTACTAAGGTGTTCATGGATCGTGCCTTGTTCTGGGTCACTGATACATGCAATGAAGTACCATGGTGGATATATCAGTGACTCTCACCCAGTCTGGATCCATGAACAACTTAGTTTTATTGACCACCTAAGCACTCCAACACTCCAAAACTTCATTAAAACATACAATACTTATGGTGGGAATATTTAATAAACAAAATGTAATGTCCACCAAAGCAGTTCAATACTCCTTTAAGACATAAAAGATTTGTGGAGAGAATATTTAATATAAATTATTTAATGTTCACCTGAGCATTCCAACACTCCATAACATAGAAACATAGAAACATAGAAAATAGGTGCAGGAGTAGGCCATTCGGCCCTTCGAGCCTGCACCACCATTCAATAAGATCATGGCCGATCATTCACCTTCGAACCCCTTTCCAGTTTTCTCTCCATACCCCTAAAGGGCCATATCTAACTCCCTCTTGAATATATCCAACGAACTGGCATCAACAACTCTCTGCGGTAGAGAATTCCACAGGTTAACAACTCTCTGAGTGAAGAAGTTTCTCCTCATCTCAGTCCTAAATGGCTTACTCCTTATCCTTAGACTGTGACCCCTGGTTCTGGACTTCCCCAACATCAGGAACATTTTTCCTGCATCTAATCTGTCCAATCCCGTCAGAATTTTATATGTTTCTATGAGATCCCCTTCTAAACTCCAGTGAATGCAGGCCCAGTCGATCCAATCTCTCCTCATATGTTAGTCCTACCATCCTGGGAATCAGTCTCGTGAACCTTTGCTGTATTCCCTCAATAGCAAGAACGTCTTTCCTCAGATTAGGAGACCAAAACTGAACACAATGTTCCAGGTGAGGCCTCACCAAGGTCCTGTATAACTGCAGTAAGACCTCCCTGCTCCTATACTCAAATCCCCTAGCTATGAAGGCCAACATGCCATTTGCCTTCTTCACCATCTGCTGTACCTGCATGCCAACTTTCAATGACTGATGTACCATGACATCCACGTCTCATTGCAACTCCCCTTTTCCTAATCTGCCGCCATTCAGATAATATTCTGTGTTCGTGTTTTTGCCACCAAAGTGGATAACCTCACATTTATCCACATTATACTGCATCTGCCATGCATTTGCCCACTCACCGAACCTGTCCAAGTCACCCTGCAGCCTCTTTGCATGCTCCTCACAGCCACCCAGCTTAGTGTCACTACAAACTTGGAGATATTACACTCAATTCCTTCATCTAAATCATTGATGTATATTGTAAAGAGCTGGGGTCCCAGCACTGAGCCCTGCGGCACCCCACGAGTCACTGCCTGCCATTCTGAAAAAGACCCGTTTATCCCGACTCTCTGCTTCCTGTCTGCCAACCAGTTCTCTATCCACGTCAGTACATTACCCCCAATATCGTGTGCTTTAATTTTGCACATCAATCTCTTGTGTGGGACCTTGTCAAAAGCCTTTTGAAAGTCCAAATACACCACATCCACTGGTTCTCCCCTGTCCACTTACTAGTTACATCCTCAAAAAATTCCAGAAGATTTGTCAAGCATGATTTCCATTTCAAAAATCCATGCTGACTTGGACCGATCCTGTCACTGCTTTCCAAATGCGCTGCTATTTCATCTTTAATAATTGATTCCAACATTACAACATTTTCCCCACTAAAAACATAAAAGATTTATGGTGGGATTATTTTTTTTATTCAATGTAATGTTCCACCTTTATTAGAGATCACTGCTGCTTCCCTTTGAGCCTGGAGTGTCTTGCACTGTCCTTTGTGTGCAGACCTTCGGTCTGGGCTAGCACCGGGCCGCATGGGAGGAGGACCTTCGGCGTGGGACTAGCAGCGGCTGCAGGTAACGTCGAGGAGAGTGGGGAGAAGGTTGTACTGGATGCCAAAGGAAGACTTCGATTGGTATGCTGATTTCTCATGATTGGAGGTTTCAAAAGGTTTCCCTGCACTATTTGGACTATTTTGGGCTGTGAGAACATTGATGAAAAAAGATAAAGATTTTTTCTTTCTTTTGCCAACATTCATTTTTCATCGCAGGAGCATCAGTCTGGGTAAGTTTATATTTATTTTTAATTTTATACCTGCATATAGTTAGTATTCGGTTTTTAAACTACCTTAAAGTTTATTTGTAACAGACAGGGAGTCCCTTCGGCTGGGGATAGGAGCAGGCCAGCGTGGATTCTCTAACTGCAGGTAAAGGTTTTTCCTACCGTGCTTCTAGGGTCTCTGCACCGGTTTTAAATATTTCATTGGTGGGGAAAGTTTGCCTTATGCGCAGAAATGGTGCGCAACCTTCTTTTACAGGTACACCAGCGCCAGAATGTTTGCCGCCAAACATTTTGGCACTAGTAGTAGACGCCCTGACTTTGGGGAATCTTTGGACTGAGCTTCAGCACCAAAAAATTCACTGGGCGCTGCGCTGGGCAAACTTGGGGCCCAAGTCCCCTAGTCCCCTAGTTTTAGTTTCCCCTATGAGTGGAATTATCCTCTCTGCATCCACCTTGTCAAGCCCCCTCATTATCTTCTTTGTTTCAGAGAAACATAGAAACATAGAAACGTAGGCCATTCGGCCCTTCGAGCCTGCACCACCATTCAATGAGTTCATGGCTGAACATGCAACTTCAGTACCCCATTCCTGCTTTCTCGCCATGCCCCTTGATCCCCCTAGTAGTAAGGACTACATCCAACTCCTTTTTGAATATATTTAGTGAATTGGCCTCAACAACTTTCTGTGGTAGAGAATTCCACAGGTTCACCACTCTCTGGGTGAAGAAGTTTCTCCTCATCTCGGTCCTAAATGGCTTACCCCTTATCCTTAGACTGTGACCCCTGGTTCTGGACTTCCCCAACATTGGGAACATTCTTCCTGCATCTAACCTGTCTAAACCCGTCAGAATTTTAAACGTTTCTATCAGATCCCCTCTCATTCTTCTGAACTCCAGTGAATACAAGCCCAGTTGATCCAGTCTTTCTTGATCCATAAGATCACCTCTCATTCTTCTGAACTCCAATAAGTAGAGGCCCAACTTACTCAACGTATCTTCATAAGTCAACCCCCTCATCTCCGGAATCAACCTTGTGAACCTTCTCTGAACTGCCTCCAATGCAAGTATATCCTTGCTTAAATACAAAGACCAAAACTGTATGCAGTACTCTAGGTGTGGCCTCACCAATACCCTGTACAGTTGTAGCAGGACTTCTCTGCTTTTATACTCTATCCCCCTTGCAATAAAGGCCAACATTATATTTGCCTTCCTGATTATTTGCTGTACCTGCATATTCACTTTTTGTGTTTCATGCACAAGGACCCCCATGTCCCTCTGGACTGCAGCACTTGGCATTTTTTCTCCATTTAAATTATAATTTGCTTTTCTACTTCTTCTGCCAAGGTGGATAACCTCACATTTTTCCACATTATACCCCATCTGCCAAATTTTTGCCCACTCACTTAGTCTGTCTATATCCCTTTGCAGATTTTGTGTCCCCTCCTCACAATTTGCTTTCCGACCCATCTTTGTATCATCAGCAAACTTGGTTACATCACACTCAGTCCCTTCATCCAAGTCATTAATATAGATTGTTAATAGCTGAGGCCCCAGCACTGATCCCTGCGGCACCCTACTAGTGACTGTTTGCCAACCGGAAAATTACCCATTCATCCCGACTCTCTGGTTTCTGTTAGTTAGCCAATCCACTATCTATGCTAATATATTACCCCCAACCCCGTGAACTTTTATCTTGTGCAGCAATCTTTTATGGATAGTGTAGTATTAGGCAGCCCCTCGTGTCGAGGATGACCTGCTTCCACACCAAAAAGGGATAAGTTCACAGATGTTTAAATGAGGGACCTGATATTCAAGGTCTTGGCACCTTATCGAATGCCTTCTGGAAATCCAAATACACAACATTCACTGGTTCCCCCTTATCCACCCTGCTGGTTACATCCTCAAAGAACTCCAGCAAATTTGTCAAACATGATTTCCCTTTCATAAAACCATGCTGACTCTGCTTAATTGAATTATGCTTTTCCAAATGTCCTGCTACTGCTTTCTTAATAATGGACTCCAGCATTTTCCCAACCACAGATGTTAGGCTAACTGGTCTATAGTTTCCTGCTTTTTGTCTGCCTCCTTTTTTAAATAGGGGCGTTACATTTGTGGTTTTCCAATCCGCTGGGGCCTCCCCAGAATCCAGGGAATTTTGGTAGATTACGACCATTGCATCCACTATCTCTGCAGCCACTTCTTTTAAGACCCGAGGATGTAATCCATCAGGTCCAGGGGACTTATCTGCCTTTAGTCCCATTATTTTACTGAGTACTACTTCTTTAGTGATTGTGATTGTATTAATTTCCTCCCTCCCTATAGCCCCTTGATTATCCACTATTGGGATGTTTTTAGTGTCTTCTACTGTGAAGACCGATACAAAATATTTGTTCAAAGTCTCTGCCATTTCCCTGTTCTCCATTATTAATTCCCTAGTCTCATCCTTGAGGGGACCAACATTTACTTTAGCCACTCTTTTCCTTTTTATGTGTCTGCAGAAACTCTTAATATCTGTTTCTATATTTCATGCTAGTTTACTTTCATAATCTATCTTTCCTCTCTTTATCATTTTTTTAGTCGTTCTTGGCTGGCTTTTAAAATTTTCCCAATCCTCTGACCTCCCACTAGTCTTGACCACATTGTATGGCCTTGTTTTCAATTACACGAGGGCTTGAATAACACTAACAACAACAACAACAACAACAACGTGTATTTATATAGTTGTTTAACGTAGTGAAAGATCCCAAGGTGCTTCACTGGAGTATTATGAGAATAAAAATTTGATACCGAGCCGTATAAGGAGAAATTAGATCAGGTGACCAAAAGCTTGTTCAAAGAGGTAGGTTTTAAGGAGAGTCTTGAAGGAGGAAAGACAGGTAGAGAGGTGGTGAGGTTTAGGAAGGAAATTCCACAGCTTAGGGCCGAGGCAGTTGAAGGCACAGCCACCAATGATTGAGCAATTATAATCAGGGATGCTCAAGAAGGCAGAATTAGAGGAGCGCAGACATCGTGGGGTTTTGTGGAGCTGGAGGAGATTAGAGATAGGGAGGGGCGAGGCTATGGAGGGATTTGAAAACAAGGATGGGAAATTTGAAATCGAGGTGTTGCTTAACTGGGAGCCAATGTAGGTCAGCGAGCACAGGGGTGATGGGTGAGCGGGACTTTGTGCAAGTTAGGACACGGGAAGCCAAGTTTTGGATCACCTCAAGTTTACGTGGGGTAGAATGTGGGAGGCCAGCCAGGAGTGCGTTGGAATAGCAGAACAACAACTTGCATTTATATAGCGCCATTAACATAGTAAAGCCACCTCACAGGAACGTAACCAAACAAAATTTGACACCGAATAACATAAGGTGCTATTAGGTGACCCAGGCATGGATGAGGGCTTCAGCAGCGGAGGAGCTGAGGCAAGGGTGGAGACGGGCGATGGTATGGAGGTGGAAATAGGCGGTCTTAGTTATGCTGCGGATATGTGGTTGAAAGCTCATTTCCGGGTCAAATATGACACCAAGGTTGCGAACAGTCAGGTTCAGCCTCAGACAGAAGATGGAGAGAGGGATGGAGTCAATGTCTAGGGAACAGAGTTTGTGGCGGGGACCGAAAACAATGGCTTCAGTCTTCCCAATATTCAATTGGAGAAAATTTCTGCTCATCTGGAACTGGATGTTGGACAAGAGTCGAGAGAAGCATAAAACATAGAAACATAGAAATTTACAGCGCAGAAGGAGGCCATTCCGGCCCATCGTGTCTGCGCCGGCCAACAAAGAGCCACATGGCCCTTGGTCACCAGCCCTAAAGGTTACATATAAACCTATGAACAATGATGGAAAGGCAAAGAGCACCCAGCCCAACCAATCCACCTCACCACAACTGCAACACCCCTTATATTAAAACATTCTGCACTCCACCCCAACCAGAGCCATGTGATCTCCTGGAAGAGGCAAAAACCAGATAAAAACCCAGGCCAAAATTCCTCTCCGACCATCCAGGCAATCGAAACTAGTCCAGGAGATCACCCTGGCCGTATTCTATTCCTTGCAGTACTTACCATTTATCTGCTCCATCCAACAAATGGTCATCCAGTCTAATCCCAATTACCAACTCTAAACCTTCCACCAACCACCTCAAAACTATGCCCCCTCGTAATAGACCCCTCTACCAATGGAAATAGACCCTTACTATCCACTATGTCCAGGCCCCTCAATATTTTGTACACCTGAATGAGGTCTCCTCTCAACCTCCTCTGTTCCAATGAGAACAAACCCAGCCTATCCAATCTGTCCTCATAACTAAGATTCTCCATTCCAGGCAGCATCCTAGTAAATCTCCTCTGCACCCTCTCTAGTGCAATCATGTCCTTCCTATAATACGGCGACCAGAACTGCACGCAATACTCCAGCTGTGACCTAACCAAAGTATTATACAATTTAGGCATAACCTCCCTGCTCTTATATTCTATGCCTCGGCCAATAAAGGCAAACATTCCGTGTGCCTTCTTAACCACTTTATCCACCTGGCCTGCTACTTTCAGGGATCTGTGGACAAGCACTCCAAGGTCCCTTTGTTCATCTACACTATTAAGTGGCCTACCGCTTAATGTGTATACCCTTTCCTTATTAGCCCTCCCAAAGTGCATCACCTCACACTTCTCTGAATTAAATTCCATTTGCCACTGCTCTGCCCACCTGACCAGTAGATTGATATCCTCCTGCAGCCCATGACCTTCCTCTTCATTATTAATCACACAGCCACTTTTAGTGTCGTCTGCAAACTTCTTAATCATACTCCCTATATTCAAATCTAAATCGTTGATATATACCACAAAAAGCAAGGGCCCCAGTACTGAGCCCTGCGAAACCCCACTGGAAACATCCTTTCAGTCACAAAAACATCCATCAATCATTACCCTTTGCTTCCTACCTCTAAGCCAATTTTGGATCCAACTTGACACTTTGCCATGTATCCCATGGGCTTTAACCTTCATGACCAGTCTACCATGTGGGACCTTATCAAAAGCTTTGCTTAAGTCCATATATACTACATTGTACGCACTACCCTCATCGACCCTCTTGGTTACCTCCTCAAAAAATTCAATCAGGTTAGTCAGACACGATCTTCCCTTAACAAATCTGTGCTGACTGTCCCTAATTATTCCTTGCTTTTCCAAATGCAGATTTATCCTGTCTTTCAGGATTTTTTCCAATAATTTTCCCACCACTGAGGTTAGGCTGACAGGCCTATAATTACTCGGCCTATCCCTTTCTCCTTTCTTAAACAAGGGTACTACATGAGTAGTCCTCCAATCCTCCGGCACCATGCCCAGATCCAAAGAGGACTGGAAAATGATGGTCAAGGCCTCTGCTATTTCCTCTTTTACTTCGCTCAACAGCCTGGGATGCATTTCATCTGGGCCTGGGGACTTATCAACTTTCAAAGCTGCTAAACCCCTTAATACTTTCTCTCTCACTATATTTATTTCATCCAGAATATCATACTCTTCCTCGATAGCAGCATCTGCATTGTCCCTTTCCTTTGTGAATACAGATGCAAAGTATTCGTTAAGAACTCTCCCAACATCTTCTGCCTCATGGTCACTAATAGGCCCTACCCTTTCTTTAGTTACCCTCTTACTCTTAATATATTTAAAGAACATCGAAGGGTTTTCCTTAATTTTCCTGGCCAAGAATTTCTCGTGCTCTCTCTTAGCATTCCTAATATCCTTTTGAATTTTGCCTCTTAACTTTCTATATTCCTCTAAAGATTCTATAGTATTTAGCCGTTGATATATGACATAAGCGTCCCTTTTTTTCTTAATCCTCCCCTGTAAGTCCCGAGACATCCAAGGGGCTCTAGAATTATTTTTCCCAGCCTTTTTCTTTAAGGTCACATGTTTGGCCTGAGCATTCCGGATCTCCTCTTTAAATGCCTCCCACTGTTCCGACACTGATTTACCCACAAGTAGCTGTTTCCAGTCCACCATGGCCAAATCACTCCTTAACTTAGCAAAATTAGCTTTTCCCCAATTCGGAACTTTTATTCCAGGCCTATTCTTTTCCTTATTCCATAACCAACTTGAATCTGACTGAATTATGATCACTGGCACCCAAGTACTCTGCCACTAATACCCCTTCAACCTGCCCAGCTTCATTCCCAAAAACTAAATCCAAGACCGCCCCCTCTCCTGTTGGGCTTGTTACATACTGACTAACAATGTTTTTTTGAATGCATTTCAAGAATTTTGCACCCTCTATACCCTTCACACTAAATTTGTCCCAATCAATATTTGGATAGTTAAAATCCCCGACTATTACTACCCTATGGTTTTTGGACTTCACAGCAATTTGCCTACATATTTGCTCTTCTATCTCCCTCCCACTGTTTGGGGGTCTGTAATACGCGCCAGCAGTTTGATCGCCCCTTTTTTATTTTTCAATTCGACCCATGTGGCCTCATTTGATGATCTCTCTAACATATCATCCCTCCTCACGGCTGTAATATTTTCTTTAATCAGAACCGCAACCCTCCCCCACCCCCTTTTTACCCCCCTCTCTACCTTGTCTAAAAATCCTGCAGCCAGGAATATTGATCTGCCAAACCTGCCCCTCGTTCAGCCATGTTTCTGTAATGGCTATAATGTCAGACTCCCAAGTATTTACCTGTCTCTTAGCTCATCCGCCTTATTCGCTATACTCCTTGCATTAAAGTATATACCATTCAGCACAGGAAGACCTCCTTGCTTACTACATACTAAATTCTGTTTCCTCTGTCTTACAGATTCACTTTCTAGATTCTTGCTATCCATTCCAGCTTTACGTCCTTCCTTTTTGAATTCGTTCTCAGGTTCCCATCCCCCTGCCAAGCTAGTTTAAACTCTTCCCAACAGCACTAGCAAAACTCCCTGCGAGGATATTGGTCCCAGCGCTGTTGAGATACAACCCGTCCGGTTTGTACAGGTCCCATCTCCTGCAGAAGCGGTCCCAAGAAGTGGTAGTGAGGTAGAGCTGGGTGTCATCGGCAAACTTGCCCTTGGAATGAGTGATCATAGCATGATTGAATTTTAAATTCAGATGGAGGGCGAGAAAGTTGGATCTCTAACCAGCGTGCTAAGATTAAATAAAGGAGACTATGAAGGTATGAGGGCTGAGTTGGCTAAAGTGGACTGGGAAAATAGATTAAAATGTCGGACGGTTGATGAACAGTGGTGTACATTCACAACTCTCAAGAAAAATATATTCCAGTGAGGAGGAAAGGGCGTAAGAGAAAAGATAGCCATCCGTGGCTAACTAAAGAAATAAAAGACGGTATCCAATTAAAAAGGGCATACAATGTGGCCAAAACTAGTGGGAGGACAGAAGATTGGTGTCATGTCTGCAGTATACTTATGAATGACTCCACGAAGCAATGTATTGTACTCAAACTGTAGTGATCTTGGTCCTTTAGTCGTAACTCCAGAGTGAGGCAGCCGCATGATGACTCCCCCTTTATACAGCCCCTGCCACCAGGTCAGGAAACCCTGGTCTCCACTAGTTGCACCCTCTAGTGGTGCCAGCATAGTATATACACAGTGTTAACCTTATTGAAAGTACATCAGGTAAACAAGTCTCCATCTTATGCAAATGTACAGTGACTACACACAGAGTATATCTATAGCCTGCATATATAACATCACTCTCTCCCAAGTCCTTTGTGCCAATTACCTTTGCACTATGTGCTCTGACTTAGCTCTCCCCAAAGTTAAGTGCCAAGAGCCCTTGCACCTTGGCTGTGCTTTGGCTTGGCTCTTTCCCTGTTAACCCCCAAGTCCTTTTGCCACATCGTTGGGTAGTGGTTACCAGTTTGGATGGTTCGATGATGCAGTGGAGGTTCTAGTGGATTCTGGGTGTGATCCATGTGTGTGTCCATGGCTACATACATCCATCCCCCATGCCCCCGCCCCCTACCACAGCGAGATCATGTAGATGGCCCGTTACATTGACATACAGGGTCAGACAGTGCAAGTACAAAGAAAGGAAGAAAAAAAATGTTTTTTTTTACAGATTATATCGTGACACTTTGGTTCAGTGACTTACATTCGTTACGTTTTACAGTCGTGCACCAGGATTGGGTAGATTACATAATTAGTTCAGTCATGGTCAGTACTGAGGTAGCAGTACTGGTATGCAAGCATGCTAATTCCAGAGCAACTGGACGGGGTCCTAGTCATCTGATGGCAGCGCAGCGCCCCCTGCTGGCAGGGTGGGCTTGGTTTGCTCACCTCTGCCGTTGCCTAGCGGTGAGCAGAGCCACAGAGGTGTGTGGCCTCCCTGTCCTCCTTTGAGGGCTGCAGAATCTTCTGCCTGCTCTCCAATGGTGTTGGGAACCTGGCTGTTCCAGGTCCTGTTTGGGGAACTCGTTGGTTCTGACCTTTCACTGCCGGACATGGCCGAGGTAGCGACAGGGTCTGGGGGCTGCGCCGTCTCCACCCGGGTGATGGGCAATGGCGGCCGACTGTGCGTATTGGCGCCGTTTTCGTTTCCAGGTCCATGGCGAATAGTGCCATCGGGTGCCTGCAGCATGGGATAGACCTGGGGCAGGGTATCAGGATCAGTGACTTCACCCTCCTGAGGTCGCTGGCCTATAACTTGTGGGGACACCTGGGGCAGGGCATCAGGATCAGCGCCTTTACCCTCCTGAATTCGCTCGCTTGCTACTTTTGGGGACACTCTATTCCCAACATCTCGCAACATTTTGTTCTTTACATTCTTAATCGGTTCGTTACATTGATTGCCATGCATGCAATGTCTCTTTAAGTTCAGTTGGTTGCAGGTTTCCTTTAAGAGAACCCTGCCACATCACGCTGCACCTCGTTGCAGCAGGGATGCCATCTTGCCTCTGTCCTCGAGGTCGACTGCCTTGATCCTTCTCTCCCGCGATTCTGCCATAAAAGCTGGAAGAGTGCCTGTGAATTCGATCTTCCTCCCCAGGAGTCCTGCCACTGGAGCCACGAAGGTACTTTTAGGTCGTTCCGGTTGGATCATTGCCATGCAGTCATGATGGACAGTCTGTACCTCAAGTGCTGCGCTGGTCTGTTCTCTGGTGCCTGGCCCAAACGAAGGTGAGGTTTTGCTCTGCCTCTGAGCACGAGGGATATCGATTGCTGGAGTCAAGAGGTCTTCCCATTTCCACTGGATCGTCCCCATCCACCTTCTTCCGAGTAGCGTTGGACCATCACCTGCAACAATCCACAGAGGTAACTTGTGCACCAATCAATGTAACGAACCGATTAAGATTGTGAACAAAATGTTGTTGCGAGATGTTGGTACCAGTCCTAATGTAAAGAACAAAATGCTGTTGCGAGATGTCGGGAATAGAGTGTCCCCAAAAGTAGCAAACGAGCAAATTCGGGAGGCTAAAGGCGTTGATCCTGATGCCCTGCGCCAGGTGTCCCCTCAAGTTGGCACTATTCACCATGGACCCAGAAACAAAAACGGCGCCAATATGCGCAGTCGGCCGCTGTTGTCCACCACCCGGTTGGGGGTGACGCAGCCCCCAGACCCAGTCGCTACCTCGGCCATGTCCGGGAGCAAAAGGTCAGAACCAATGAGTTCCCCAAACGGGACCTGGAACAGCCAGGTTTCCAACACCGTGAGAGAGCAGGCAGAAGATTCTGCAGCCCTCAAAGGAGGACAGGGAGACCACACACATCTGTGGCTCTGCCCACCACGAGGCAACGGCAAAGGCCCTGAGTCCTGGCTAGGTGAGCGAACCAAGCCCACCCTGCCAGCAGGGGGCGCAGCGCTGCCATCAGACAACTACTACCCCATCCGGTTGCTCTGGAACCAGCATCGTCTACTGCTACCTCAGTATTGACCATGACTGAACTAATTATGCAATCTACCCAATCCTGGCACATGACCGTAAAACGTAACAAATGTAAGTCACTGAACCAAGGTGTCACGATACAAACTGTTTTTTTTTGTCTTCCTTTCCTTGTACTTGCACAGTGTCTGATCCTGTATATTAATGTAATGGGCTAGCTGCATGATCTCGCTGTGGGGGGGGGGGGGGGGGCGTAAATGGATGTATGTAGCCATGGACACACACACATGGATCACACCCAGAACCCACTGGAATCGCCACTGCATCATCGAATCATCCAAACTGATAACCACTACCCAACGTTGTGGCAAAAGGACTTGGGGGTTAACAGGGAGAGAGCCAAGCCAAAGCACAGCCAAGGTATAAGGGCTATTGGCATTTAAGTCTGGGGAGAGCTAAGCCAGAGCACATAATGCAAAGGTAATTGAGGGAGAGTGATGTTATATATGCAGACTATAGATATATTCTCTGTGTCGTCACTGTATAGTTGCATAAAATGGAGACTTGTTTACCTGATGTACTATCAATAAGGTTTACACTGTGTATATACATGCTGGCACCACGAGAGGGTGCAACTGGTGGAGACCGGGGTTTCCTGCCCTCGTGGCAGGGGCTGTATAAAAGGGTAGCCACCATGCGGCTGCCTCACTCTGGAGTTACGAATAAAGGACCAAGGTCACTACAGTTTGAGTACAACACACTGCCTCGTGGAGTCATTCAGAAGTACATTACAGACATAACACTTTGCCTTCATTTTTGTCAGCCAGTTCTAAGCTCTCTCTCCTCTTTCTGCTTTGGCCAAAGCTGCCAATGTGTTGAGATTCTATTTGAACCTTTCCTAAACTTGCAAGGATTCTTGATCTCATATTCTGCCCCTTCCCTTTAATTTTTTCACCTGCATGTAATTCTCTGGTCCGCCACTAGGTGACCGACCTGTATTAATCCACATCTGAACCGAGAGCTTTGAATGCTTATGCAAATTGATGCCAGAAGGTTGAGAACTATTCATCATAGGCGGTCCCTCGTATTGAGGAAGACTTGCTTCCACGCCAAAAAGGGATGAGTTCACAGGTGTTTCAATGAAGGACCGAATATTCCAGGTCCCGAACTACATCCTGAAGGGTGGAAGATGCCTGTGCGTGGATTTTTTTTAACATGTGGTGGCTGTTGCACACCAGCTATTAACATATTAGCTAAAAATATAAACAGAAAATGCTGGACATACTCGGCAGGTCAGGCAGCAGAAACAGAGGCCCTGAATTTGCTGTCGGTATGATTCCAGGACCCTCCAGGGGGCGCTACCGGGGCGCTTATCACCCGGGGGGGAGGGCCGGGGAAATTGCCAAGGAGGTTTGCGGGGGGACTGTGCCATTAGCGTTGCGCCCCATGGTTAGTGCCCCGGGCCGGTGCACAGTCCCGTCATCCCCATGCGCGCCAACCCTTTACTGCCCTGTCCGACCCCTTTACGCTCCGCGGGGAAATTGCTGGATATCCACCACTGGATTGCCCCTTAGAGGGGAGTTCTTTAGTGCCCCAGGCCGCCATTTTGTTTTTTCAGCTGCCTCTTGTTTCGGCCCGACAATGGCAGTCCTCATGTCAACCGGGCCGCCATCGTGTAGCCCAGCGCTCCGCTTTGGGTGCCAGGCTCCAGGCCTGGTCGATCACGTCCCCGATGGCCCAGTGACTGCCACCAATGGGCCTGCGGAGTGTTCGAAGACCAGGACCTCAAATCTGGCACCAAGCGCATGGTCTACAGAGCTGTATTAATACCCGCCCTCCTGTATGGCTCAGAGACGTGGACTATATACAGTAGACACCTCAAAGTGCTGGAGAAATACCACCAATGCCGCCTCCGCAAGATCCTGCAGATACCCTGGGAGGATAGATGCACCAACGTCAGTGTTCTCAATCAGTTCCAACATCCCCAGCATCGAAGCACTGACCACACTCAACCAGCTCCGTTGGGTGGGCCACATCGTCCGCATGCCCAACACAAGACTCCCAAAGCAAGAGCTCTACTCGGAACTCCTACACGGCAGGCAAGCCCCAGGTGGGCAAAGGAAATGTTTCAGGGACACCCTCAAAGATTCCTTGATAAAGTGCAACATCCCCACCGACACCTGGGAATCCCTGGCCAAAGACCACCCTAAGTGGAGCAAGTTCATCCGGGAGGGCACTGAGTATCCTGAGTCTTGTTACCGAGAGCAAGCAGAAAACAAGCGCAGGCAATGGAAGAAGCGTGCGGCAAACCAGTCCCACCCACCCTTTCCTTCAACCTCTGTCTGTCCCACCTGTGACAGACTGTAATTCCCGTATTGGACTGTTCAGCCACCTGAGAACTCATTTTAAGAGTGGAAGCAAGTCCTCCTTGATTTTGAGGCACTGCCTATGATGATGACGAAACACGAGCATGGAACTGAAGGACCGAAGCCTGGTTCGCTGTTGTAAATACTTTTTTTATGACCTGAAGGGATGACAAATCAGCGGCCTCGCCCTGTCCCTGTATCACTGTGCCTGGAATAGAGTGGAACAAACTGCTTATCATAAGTGCAGACACTGACCCGAGAAGGAAACTCTGAGTAAGGAGGGCGGATAAATGCCTGGGGTTGCATTAATTTTGAGTCAATAAAAAGAGGGGCATCATTTTTGTGAAAGAATCTCTGGCAAACGTTTCCTTTGTCTCTTGACACAGAGGGAACAGAAATCTTTACGAAACCATCACTTGCACATAGCACAGAAGGAGGCCATTCGGCCCATCATGCCCGTACCGGCTCTTTGGTAGTGCTATCCAAATTAGTCCCACTCCCCTGGCAGTTCAGAGAAGGTTCACTTGGTTGATTCTGGGGATGAGGGGGTTGACTTAAGAGGAAAGGTTGAGTAGGTTGGGCCTCTACTCATTGAAATTCAGAAGAATGAGAGGTGATCTTATCGAAACGTATAAGATTATGAGGGAGCTTGACAAGGTGGATGCAGAGAGGATGTTTCCACTGATGGGGGAGACTAGAACTAGAGGGCATAATCTTAGAATAAGGGGCCGCCCATTTAAAACAAAGATGAGGAGGAATTTCTTCTCTCAGAGGGTTGTAAATTTATGGAATTCGCTGCCTCAGAGAGCTGTGGAAGCTGGGTCATTGAATAAATTTAAGACAGAAATAGACAGTTACTTAAACGATAAGGGAATAAGGGGTTATGGGGAGCGGGCGGGGAGGTGGACCTGAGTCCATGATCGGATCAGCCCTGACCTTATTGAATGGCGGAGCAGGCTCGAGGTGCAACTGACATTTCCACCCCCGGCCGATGTGTTTTGGTGTGTTTGGAGAGGGAAGACACATTTGTGGTACAGTTCGACCACAATATCATCATGTTCTAAGGTCATTGGCAAAAGAGCCACAGGCGACTTGACGACACCATTTCTTTTTCTGCAGTGAATTTTTTGTAATCTGGAACTCGCTGCCTGAAAAGGGCGCCGGAAGCAGATTCAACAGTAAGTTTCAAAAGGGAATTGGATAAATACTTGAAGGGGAGAAATGTGTAGGGATGTGGGGAAAGACCAGGGGAGTGGGACTAATTTGGATAGCACTACCAAAGAGCCGGCACGGGCACGATGGGCCGAATGGTCTCCTTCTGTGCTATGTGCAAGTGATGGTTTCGTAAAGATTTCTGTTCCCTCTGTGTCAAGAGACAAAGGAAACGTTTGCCAGAGATTCTTTCACAAAAATGATGCCCCTCTTTTTATTGACTCAAAATTAATGCAACCCCAGGCATTTATCCGCCCTCCTTACTCAGAGTTTCCTTCTCGGGTCAGTGTCTGCACTTATGATAAGCAGTTTGTTCCACTCTATTCCAGGCACAGTGATACAGGGACAGGGCGAGGCCGCTGATTTGTCATCCCTTCAGGTCATAAAAAAAGTATTTACAACAGCGAACCAGGCTTCGGTCCAACAGTTCCATGCTCGTGTTTCATCATCATCATAGGCAGTGCCTCAAAATCAAGGAGGACTTGCTTCCACTCTTAAAATGAGTTCTCAGGTGGCTGAACAGTCCAATTACAGTCTGTCACAGGTGGGACAGACAGAGGTTGAAGGAAAGGGTGGGTGGGACTGGTTTGCCGCACGCTCCTTCCATTGCCTGCGCTTGTTTTCTGCATGCTCTCGGTGACAAGACTCGGGATACTCAGTGCCCTCCCGGATGAACTTGCTCCACTTAGGGTGGTCTTTGGCCAGGGATTCCCAGGTGTCGGTGGGGATGTTGCACTTTATCAAAGAGTCTTTGATGTTTCCTCTGCCCACCTGGGGCTTGCCTGCCATGTATGAATTCCGAGTAAAGCGCTTGCTTTGCGAGTCTCGTGTTGGGCATGCGGACGATGTGGCCCATCCAATGGAGCTGGTCAAGTGTGGTCAGTGCTTCGATGCTGGGGATGTTGGAACTGATTGAGAACACTGACGTTGGTGCATCTGTCCTCCCAGGGTATCTGCAGGATCTTGCGGAGGCAGCATTGGCGGTACTTCTCCAGCGCTTTGAGGTGTCGACTGTATATGGTCCACATCTCTGAGCCATACAGGAGGGCGGGTATCACTTCAGCCCTGTAGACCATGAGCTTGGTGCCAGATTTGAGGGCCTGGTCTTCAAACACTCCGCAGGCCCTTTGGTGGCCGTCACTGGGCCATCGGGTATGCAATCGACCGGGCCTGGAGCCCGGCACCCAAAGCAGAGCGCTGGGCTACACGATGGCGGCCCGGTCGACGTGAGGACCGCCATTGTCGGGCCAAAGCAAGAAGCGTCTGACAAAACAAAATGACAGCCCGGGGTGCTAAAGGACTCCCCCCTAAGGGGCAATCCAGCGATGGATGTCCAGCAATTTCCCCCGCAGAGCGCAAAGGGGTCAGTGCAGGGCGGTAAGGGGTCGGCGGGCATGGGATGACAGGGTTGTGCGCCGGCCCAGAGCGCAGGGATGCCGGGCTGCCAGATCGTGGCACGGACCCCATGTTCAAAACTCCAACGGGGCGCTCGGGAAAATAACAACATTAATTTCCAAGATGGCCGACACCGCCCCTCCAAGTAGGCGCCCCGTGAGCGGCTTGCCGCCCCGTTCACATCCCCCTGAAGCTGTCGCTGTCATCGCCTGGCGCTGCTTCATGGGGCGCGGGCTAATTTTTGATCTGGGGCAAAAACGGGGGGCGAACTAAGGCGTTTCGCAGGACATTGCGAATTTGAGCGATTCCTAGAACAAATGCTTAAAGACTTTATTGTACTGGGCATTGGCCATGAGGTAATCCTTCGCCATCTGTTGACTGTTGAAACTCCGAACCTAACTAAAGCCATAACGATAGCCCAGGCATTTATGTCCACCAGTGACAACACCAAACAGATTTTGCAGAGTAAAGAGGTTTCGGCCAGGACTGTGCACAAAGTAACATAGTTTTCGAGCAGGAATATACATGGCAGTATGTACACGCCGGCTGCTGCTGCCCGGCCTCAGATGACCCAGAGTCCGCCATCAATCGTTAATGCGAGGCAGTTAACACCTTGTTGGTGCTGCGGAGGTGATCATCGGCCCCATCAGTGCCGCTTCAAGCACTATGCGTGCAACGGTTGCAGAACAATGGGACACCTCCAGCGAATGTGCAGGCAAGCTGCAAACCCTGCAAACCACCACGCTGCAGAGGAAGATCGATCCACTGTGGATCAGGCTGAATTGGAGACTCGTACCGAGGAGGCAGAAGTGTACGGGGTACACACATTCACCACGAAATGTCCACCAATAACGTTGAAAGTTGAACTGAACAGAATTCTAGTATCTATGGAACTGGACACGGGTGCGAGTCAGTCCATAAAGAGTAAAAAGGCCTTCGACAGGCTGTGGGGCAAAAAAGCACACAGGCCCAAGCTCAGCCCCATTCACGCCAAACTAAGGACCTACACCAAGGAACTGATCCCTGCAATTGGCAGTGCAGAAGTCAAAGACTCCTATGATGGAGCAGTACACGAACTCCCGCTGTGGATTGTGCCAGGGGATAGCCCCACATTGTTTGGCAGAAATTGGCTGGGAAAAATCTGCTGGAACTGGGACGACATCCGAGCGCTTTCATCCGTCGACGATGCCTCATGTGCCCAGGTTCTGAGCAGGTTTCCATGGTTGTTCAAACCAGGCATTGGAAGCGTCTTGGGGGCGAAAGTGCAGATCCATTTGGTTCCTGGTATGCTATCAATCCACCACAAGGCACGGGCGGTACCGTATATGATGCGTGAGAAAATGGAAATTAAGCTGGATAGGCTGCAATGAGAAGGCATCATCATGCCGGTGGAATTCAACGAGTGGGCCAGTTCGATTGTCCCGGTACTTAAAGAGGATGCCACGGTCAGAATTTGTTGGGATTATAAAGTAACAATTAACCGTTTTTCGCTACAGTACCCGCTACCCAAGGCAGACGACCTATTTGCGACCCTTGCTGGAGGGAAGACGTTCACCAAGCTGGACCTGACCTCGGCCTACATGACGCAGGAGCTGGAGGAATCTTCGAAAGGCCTCACCTGCATCAACACGCACAAAGGTCTGTTCATCTATAACAGATGCCCATTTGGGATTCGGTTGGCCGCGGCAATCTTCCAACAGAACATGGAGAGCCTGCTAAAGTCGATTCCTCGCACCGTGGTTTTCCAGGACAACATACTGGTTACAGGTCGAGACACCATTGAGCACTTGAAGAATCTGGAAGAGGTTCTTAGTCGGTTGGATCATGTGGGGCTCAGGTTGAAATGCTCAAAGTGTGTTTTCCTGGCGCAGGAGGTCGAGTTCTTGGGAAGAAGAATCACAGCAGATGGCATCAGACCCACCGACACCAAGACGGAGGCCATCAAGAAACTGCCGAGACCACAGAACGTGACGGAGCTGCGGTCTTTCCTGGGACTCCTTAACTATTTTGGTAATTTCCTACCCGGGTTAAGCACCTTGCTAGAACCCCTACATGCGCTACTGCGCAAGGGAGACGACTGGGTATGGGGGAATTCAGAAGAGGTTCTGCCTTTAAGAAAGCCAGAAATCTGTTGTGTTCAAACAAACTGCTTGTCTTGTATAACCCCTGTAAATGATTAGTGCTAGCTTGCGATGCGTCATCATACGGGGTCAGGTGTGTGTTACAACAGGCTAACGAATCAGGGATTTTGAAACCGGTCGTTTATGCGTCCAGGAGTTTGTCCAAGGCCGAAAAAAAGGCTCTGGCGTGCGTTTATGGGGGAAAGAAAATGCACCAGTACTTATTTGGTCTCAAGTTTGAGCTTGAAACTGACCACAACCTGCTCATATCGCTGTTCTCTGAGAGCAAAGGGATTAACACCAATGCCTCTGCCCGCATCCAAAGATGGGCGCTCACGCTGTCGGCATAGAACTATGTAATCCGCCACGGACCGGGCACAGAGAATTGTGCAGATGCTCTCAGTTGGCTGCCATTGCCCACCACCGGGGTGGAAATGGCACAGCCAGCGGACTTGCTCATGGTAATGGATGCATTCAAGAACGAGAAGTCCTCCGTTACAACCTGTCAGATCAGGATCTGGACCAGCCAGGATCCTTTACTGTCCTTGGTAAAAAAACTGTGTCCTCCATGGGAGCTGATCCAGCATCCCAGTGGAGATGCAGGAGGCCATTAAGCCGTTCCACAGGCGCAAAGACGAAATGTCCCTGCAGGTGGACTGTCTGTTGTGGGGCAATCGCGTGGTCTTGCCCAAGAAAGACAGAGATACGTTCATTTGTGAACTGCACTGCACCCACCCAGGCATTGTAATGATGAAAGCCAAAGCCAGATCCCATTTGTTGTGGCCCGCCATCAACTCAAATTTAGAGTCATGCGTGCACCAGTGCAACACTTGCTCTCAGCTGAGCAATGCACCCAGAGAGGCACCACTAAGTTTGTGGTTGTGGCCCTCCAAACCGTGGTCGAGGATCCACGTGGACTATGCGGGCCCATTTCTCGGCAAAATGTTTTTGGTTGTTGTGGACGCTTACTCAAAATGGATTGAATGTGCAATAATGTCTGTAAGCACGTCCACGGCCACTATTGAAAGCCTACGAACCATGTTTGCCACACACGGCCTGTCTGATGTCCTAGTCAGCAACAATGGCCTGTGTTTCACCAGTGCTGAATTCAAGGAATTCATGACCCGCAATAGGATCAAGCATGTCACATCTGCCCCATTCAAGCCCTCATCCAACGGCCAGGCAGAACGGGCAGTTCAGACCATCAAGCAAAACGTGAAACGCATGTCAGAAGGCTCCCTGCAGCCCCGACTATCCCATGTGCTGCTCAGCTACCACACCAGACCCCACTCACTCACCGGAGTTCCCCCAGCCGAGCTGCTCATGAAAAGGGCGTTCAAAATAAGGCTCTCTCTTGTCCACCCTGATCTCCATGATCACATGGAGGCAGGCGGCATCAACAAAGTGTGTACCATGACCGTGCAAATTTGTCACGCGATATTGAGGTCAATGATCCTGTGTTTGTACTCAATTATGGACATGGTCCCAAATGGCTTGCTGGCACGGTCATAGCCAAAGAGGGGAGTAGGGTGTTTCAGGTCCAATTGGCCAATGGACTAACATGCAGAAAACATCTGGACCAAATCAAATTGCAGTTCACCAACAGCTACGAAATTTGTCTCTCCAACACACACACACAAGTGGCAACTGACATCATGGTTGACCACGAAGGCGAACTCACCGTCCCCAGCAGCCCGACAAGGCCGGCTGCGCAGCAGCCCAGTGAAGAACTAACCAACTCACCCACACCCGCATTTGTACCGAGACGATCGACAAGGGAGCAAAAAGCCCCAGATCGTTTCACCCTGTAAATACTTGTACTATTGACTTCATGGGGGAGTGATATTATGTATTTAACCTCTTGTAACCTGTGTTACACTACCACCAGAGGGCCTACCTGTTGGAGTCCCAAGAGATCCCAGCATCCCCTGGGAGCATGGTATATAAGCAGGCCACCCACGAGGTACCTACACTCTGGAGTCGAATTAAAGGAGCTAAGGTCGCACTTGCTCATTGTACACAGTACTCAGTTTCATCCTTTATTGTGAACGCATCAATCCTGGTATTGCCTCCAAGTCTGTTCTTCCTACATTAGCCTGACGTCGATTTTTAAAAAAGGCACCAGGATGAATTTTTTGTACAGATGGTATTATAAAACGTCCCACGCTCAAAGGTCACAAAGTGGTCCCGAAAAATATCATGAGTTTGTGGACACGGTTAATTATGGGAATCATACATTACAACAGCAACAACTTGTATTTATAGGGAGGGGCGAGGCCGTGGAGGGATTTGAAAATAAGGATAAGGAACATATACCTTTGTTCCTTCTTCCCTCACCCCCTTTTTCCCTGGCTCTCCACTTGTTTAAAAACAGTTCATCTCTTACATAGAATCATAGAATGATACAGCACAGAAGGAGGCCTTTCGGCCCATTGTGCCTGTGCCGGCCCTTTGAAAGAGCAATCCAATTAGTTCCACTCCCCCTGCTGTTTCCCCATAGCCCAGCAATGTGTTTTTCAAGTATTTATCTAATTCCCTTTCTGAAAGTTACTATTGAATCTGCTTCCACCGCCCTTTCTGGCAGTGCGTTCCTGATCAGAACAACTTGCTGGGTACATTTTCTTCCCCCATGTCGCACCCGATTCTTTTGCCAATTGCCTAAATCTTAAGAACTCCAGTGAGTTTTGAAATAACTCACACTTGCGAGCAGTCACTCGTACTCTGTGCTTTTCTAGCCGTTTGGTGCTGAAATGAGTATGTCATATAAATAACGTACTACTCCTTCGGATCTTGCTTGATGACATCATCCTTCGATGCAAATCTTGTTTCAACATGGAAAATCTCATTCCAATCCAGCTTCAGTGATCCCAACCAATTTCTACCTAGTAAGGCAGGCTTGTCTCCTGCCACCAGTAAGAGAGGCAAGCTCTGAAATTGATCTTTGCATTTCACCAGTACGGTGATATGGCCTGGGAGCAGCGTGGAGGTCCCAACCTGTGTGAAAACACCAGCGGCTGGTCGGGGCCATAAAAGGTGAGCGGCAACCCGGGAGCAGCGTGGAGGCATACTACGTCAGGGAGCAGCGCGAGCTGGTGCAGGAGGGTGATGGCAGCGAAGAGTGACGTCTTCAAGGTCCAGGTCGGTGATTGGAGCCTGGGCAGGTACAGCAGGAGCGGCGAGAAACTGTGGAGGGACGTGATCGGGGCCCAGGAGAGGCGTGAGTTCGGGGCCCTGGGGCCGCACAGGCCAGCTCACACTGCGATATGTGCGTGCACTAGGTCCTTGCAGCAGAGCAACTCTCCAGTCGTCTTGGATAACCCTTGCCACTGGACCAAGACCTGGCTCGGTCAAGCCCGTTTGGTGGCTGGTGTGCAATGGCCACCACACGTTAAAAAAATCCACGCACAGGCATCTTCCACCCTTCAGGGTGTAGTTCAGGACCTGGAATATTAGATCCACCTGTGAACTCATCCTTTTTTGGCATGGAAGCAAGTCATCCTCGTTTCAAGGGACTGCCTATGATGATGATGATACATTCTACCACAGGGATTTGCTCTCTTGCGTAGCCTCGCAGCTCTATCTTTGACTACTCCAGTGAAAAATCACTCAACTTTTCGAGATATCGCGATTCCGGTACTACGCTCATGGATGCATCAGTATTGATTTCCATGGGTATCTTGGTTCCTGCAACGTCTACTTGGGTGACGATACTTCGCGAATCGTTGTTAGATACCCTCATGCTCCTGATGACGTGTATCTCCAGAACCTCCTCGTCCTGTTGCTTCTCTTCAATGCTATGTAGTCTCTGGCGATTGCTACTTCTAGCATTGAATATCGGTTTACCCTTCCGTCGGCATGCCTTCGCAAGATGCCCAGTTTTCTTGCAGAAGAAACACTCTGCCTTTACATGTGGACAGCTTTGAGCAATGTGTTGACCCAGGCACTGATAGCATGGCTTCAATGTACCGTTACCATGGCCAGTTGTTGAGGCTTTGGGACCCAGCTGCATTATACTTTTAATCTGCAGGTGATTCACCTCAGTTGGCTGGCAACTGGAAATGGCATGAAATTCTCGGGAGTATTGGTCGGCCATATCAATTGAAATACTCAAAGTTAAGTTAGCGGTTAAAAACAATTTTCTTCTGATTGCTTCATTTTTCATCCCACAAACAAAGCGGTCACGCAATGCTGGGTGCTGAAAGTTTCCGAAATGACAGTGAATTGATATCTTTTTTAAAGCTACAATGTACTCACTGATTCTCTCGTCATTTAACTGATCTCGATTTCCAAAATGATAACTTTCAGTGATTTCCAGAGGCTCAGCACTGTAGTGCTGTTAGAATCTGCATCAGTGGCGTTTCCTTTGGCTTGATGGGAACAAACACATTTTTCAGGGTTTCATACACCTTGGGGCCTGCTTCAGTCAAGAAAATAGCCCGTTTCTTTCTAACACCATCCAGTTACTGTTTTCATCATCGGGGCTTCGATGACACTATATGCAATGAAAAACATTTCTAGCCACTCCACATATGCTCCAAAAGTCTCTCGGTCATGATGGAACTCACCCAAGAGCCCTATTATTCCCATAGGTGTGGCCATCTGGACTCTTCAGTTCAGCCAAATGTGTTTGAAATTTATCTTGGATTTTTAGCTGTTTTGCAAAGTTGCTCTGTTGGTTGGCTGGACTATCCGCCAACATAAATTTAAGCTAGGGAATCCAATTATCCCATCCTTGTCGTCAATGTGATATCTTCTTTACGACATCATAAACACACAGACTACAAGATGGCTCTACCGAAAACTTGTCAGGTGACCTGGTCACATGACCCTTTTATTATTATACATCAGCAGTTGCATTATCATAGTAGTCCACTAGGTGGAGCAGTAGTCTATTCGGTGGAGCTATATATTACAGCAGCTTTCTCAACTTGTCCTGGCACCTTGATAAATTTGAGTGTGTGCAACCCTCCGGTCTCTCTATTTCTGCACCCCCTTTAAAATTGTACCATTTAGTTTATTTTGCCTCTCCTCATTCTTCCTATCAAAATGAATCATTTCACACTTCTCTACTTTACCTTTCATCTGCCATGTGTCTTCCCATTTTACTAGTCCGATTCTGTCCTCCTGAAGTCTGTTACTATCCTCCTCATTGTTTACTACATTTCTGAGTTTTGTGTCATTTGCAAACTTTGAAATTATGCCCAGTATTCCCAAGTCCAGGTCATTAATCTGTATCAAAAACAGCAGTGATCCCAGTACCGACCCCTGGGGACACCGCTGTGTACTTCCCTTGAGTCTGAAAAACAGCCACCATTCTCTGCTTTCCGTCCCTCAGCCAACTCTATATCCATGCTGCCACTGTCCCCATAATTCCATGGGCTTCAATTTTGTGGTACTTTATCGAACACCTTTTGAAAGTCCATACACACAACATCTGCCGCACTACCCTTATCCATCCTCTCAGCTGCTTCATCAAGGAACTCAATCAAACATCTTCCAGTTCAATTGAAAGATCTTCGACCTGAAACATTGACCCCGATGTTTACAGGCTGGTGGGGGGAGGGAGCGGGGATGACTTTTAGCGGTCTGGGGACCCAGAAATACGGGGAACACAGAGCTCCTCCCAAATTTAACGGCGGGACCCCATTTAATTATTTTTTTCTCTGTTTCCTGACTGTCAGTCAACTGGATTGAGAGGCTGGCTGGCCGTTGGGCGGGAAGGGCTGTAGCAGAAGACCACAAGCTGAGGATCTTAGAGGAGGGAGGGAAAGATCACAGGGGTGGGGGATGAGGGGAGATTGCTCGTGGGGGTGGTGGGCGGAAGTGATCGCAGGGCAGCTGAAGATATGATCGTGGGGGGCGGGGTGAGGGGGGCGGGTGGCGGTGGCGAGACATCGGATTGCAAGTGTGGGAGAAAAGAAAAGAAAGACTTGGATTTATGTAGCGCCTTTCACGACCGCCGGACGTCTCAAAGCACTTTACAGCCACTGGAGTAGTTCTGGAGTATAGTAAATGTTGTAATGTGGGAAATGTGGCAGCTAATATGCGTACAGCAAGCTCCCACAAACAGCAACGTGATAATGACCAGATAATCTGTTTTTTTCTTGTTATGGCGATTGAGGGATAAATATTGACCAGGACACCAGGGATAACTCCCCTGCTCTTCTTCGAAATAGTGCCCTGGTATCTTTTACGTCCACTTGAGAGAAAGCAGAAGGAGCCTCGGTTTAACGTCTCATCCGACAGACGGAACCTCCGACAGTGCTGATACTGGGAGTTTGCTGTGCGCAAGTTGGCTGCCGCGTTTCCCACATTACAACTGTGACTACACTCCAAAAAGTACTTTATTGGCTGTAAAGCGCTTTGAGACGTCCGGTGGTCATGAAAGGCGCTATATAAATCCAAGTCTTCCTTTCTCTCCCCACAAATGCTGCCTGACCTGCAATTTTGTTGTCAATTTAAATCCAAGCAGAGATGACTGCGAACAAATGGGCTTGAGTTTCTCGGTAACCTTCTCCGATCGTTCAGCTGCTATCTGTGGTATACAACTGAAGCACGCAGACCAAGAAGACTCCAGGTTTCAGCTCAGGAGCCATCAGGGGAACTAGAATTGGCCACAGCAAGGTGCAGAAAGCCAGCCTTCCCATCTCTGACCACTACCCACTGACGTTAGTTGGTAAATGCAAGTGTGTCGACGGTGAATAGAGAGGAGAGAAAGCTGAAAAAGGAGTGGGGAAAGACATTTCTGGACATTGGATAAGTGGCAACTCTCGTGAGTAGGAATTGCTGTTTCTTTAATTTCATCTCTCTGTATGTGGTCACTTGAGTGTGTTTGTGTCTCTTATTTGTTTTCAGGGTTTCTCTTTTAGCAGCAGGTTCTCATTTTTATTTTTTTAGGGTTGCAGCGATGACATTGTATGAGGTTTAGTTCTGGGTGTCAAATATGTGAAAGGCGCTATATAAATACAAGTTGTTGTTGTTATTGTTGTAGTTTCCGTCACGGTGTCCAAACTGTCTCCTTTCTGAAATAAAAACAGAAAATGCTGGAAATCTCAGCGGGTCAGGCAGCATCCGTGCAGAGAGGAACAGAGTTAACGTTTTGGGTCTGTGACCCTTCATCAAAACTGGCGAAAGTTCGAGATGTAACAGGTTCTTAAGAAGTGCAGGGGCACTGAAAGGGGGAGGGGAGGAAAGAACAAAAGGGAAGGTCTGTGATAGGGTGGAAGGCAGCAGTGAGTGAGATGGTAATTGCATAAGTTAGGAAACAAAAGATGAGTCTAGATGGGGTGTGAATGGCAGAATAATTACCAGCTGCTGTGGGAAAGAGAGAAAAAAATAAAAATAAAAATTGGGGGAGGGGGGGATTTCTAAAAAAAATGGAGGAAAGGCAACAAAATATGTGCAGAGGTTATCTGAAATTGTTGAACTCGATGTTGAGTCCAGAAGGCTGCAAAGTGCCTAAACGAAAGATGAGGTGCTGTTCCTCGAGCTTACGTTGAGCTTCAATGGAACAGTGCAGGATGCCGAGAACGGAGATATCACAGTGGGAGTGGAGCGGAGAATTAAAGTGACAGGCGACCAGAAGCTCAGGGTCACGCTTACGGACTGAACGGAGGTGTTCTGCAAAGCTGTCACCCAATCTGCGTTTGGTCTCCCCAGTGTAGAGGAGACCACATTGTGAGCAGCAAATACAGTATACTAAATTGAAAGAAGTACAAGTAAATCGCTGTTTCACCTGGAAAGAGTGCTTGGGGCCCTGGACAGTGGGAAGGGAGGAGGTAAAAGGCTAGGTGTTGCATTTCCTGCGCTTGCACGGGAAGGTGGCATGGGATGGGAGGGAGTGCTGGGGGTGACTGCGGAATGGACCAGGGTGTTGTGGAGGGAGTGGTTCCTTTGGAATGCTGAGAGAGGAGGGAAGGGGAAGATGTGATTGGTGGTGGTATCACGCTGGAGGTGGCAGAAATGGCAGAGGATGATCCGTTGAACGTGGAGGCTGGTTGGGTGAAAGGTGAGGACAAGGGGAAACCTGTCGTGGTTCTGAGAGAGAGGGGAAGGGGTGAGAGCTGAAGTGCGTGAAATAAAGCGGACATGGTCAAGGGCCATGTCAGCCACGGCGCAGGGGAATCCTCAGTTGAGGAAAAAGGAAGATATTATCAGAGGCACTAGTGTGGAAGGTGGTGTCATCAGAGCAGATGCGATGGAGACACAGCCTCATTTCTAGAGTTCAACATTCCTCTTGTTTACATCCCGAGACCAACACTGGCAACTGCACCTTAACCGAGCGGTGGGATAGCCCGGATTAAGGAAGGTGGTTTAGCTTAATACTACAGTGCAAGGTACTGCAGGGAGGCAGAATGTGGGGTTCATGCCCGTGATTGGTCCACCGCTAGAAATGTCCCATTATGGAGTAGGAGGCTCAGCTAGAGTAGAAGCAATGGCAATAAGTTAGGGACGGGGATAAAATGAGTCAGGGCTCTCACCCCTTAAGAAGTTAAAAAATAGGAGCAGGAGTAGGCCATACGGCCCCTCGAGCCTGCTCCACCATTTAATACGATCATGGGCTGATCCGATCATGGACTCAGGTCCACTTCCCTGCCCGCTCTCCATAACCCCTTATCCTCTTATCGGTTAAGAAACTGTCTATCCCTGTCTTAAATTTATTTAATGTCCCAGCTTCGACAGCTCTCTGAGGCAGCAAATTCCACAGATTTACAACCCTCTGAGAGAAGAAATTCCTCCTTATCTCGGTTTTAAATGGGCGTCCCCTTATTCTAAGAATATGCCCCCATAGTTCTAGTCGGCCCTATCAGTGGAACCATTCTCTCTGCATCCACTTTGTCAAGCCCCCTCATAATCTTATACATTTCGATAAGATCATCTCTCATTCTCCTGAATTCCAATGAGTAGAGGCCCAACCTCCTCAACCTTTCCTTATAAGTCAATCCCCTCATCTCTGGAATCAACCTAGTGAATCTTCTCTGAAATGCCTCCAAAGCAAGTATATCGTTTCTTAAATATGGAAACCAAACCTGTACACAGTATTCCAGGTGTGGCCTCACCAATACACTGTATAACTGTAGCAAGATTTCCCTGCTTTTATACTCCATCCCCTTTGCAATAAAGGCCAAGATTCCATTGGCCTTCCTGATAAATTGCTGCACCTGCATATTAACCTTTTGTGTTTCATGCACCAGGACCCCCAGGTCCCGCTGTACTGCAGCACTTTGCAATTTTTCTCCATTTAAATAATATCTTGCTCTTCGATTTTTTTCTGCCAAAGTGCATGACCTCACCAAAGTGCAAAATCCCCTTACCCTTGTCGACGTCCCCCACCACTGACACTCGCTGCTGAGGCACGCAGGGATATGGTAGCATATTGCTTATGTTACTGGACTAGTAATCCAGAGACCTGGCAGAATGATTTGGAGACATGAGTTCAAATACCACCATGACCATTGGGAAATTTAAATTCAATTAATTAAATAAATCTGGAATTTTGAAAAAACTAGTATAAGTAATGCTGACCATAAAACTACTGGATTGTCATAAAAACCCATTTGATTTACAACTGGTCTTTAGGGAAGAAATCTGTTGTCCTTACCTGGTCTGGCCTTTGTGACTCCAGACCCACAGCAATGTGGTTGACTCTTAACTGCCCTCTGAAATGGCCTAGCAAGCCACTCAGTTATATTCAAGAAGGCAGCTCACCATCACCTTCTCAAGGGCAATTAAGGATGGGCAATAAATGCTGGCTTTGCCTTCAATGTCCACATCCCGTGACTGAAGACAAAAACCAGACAGGTTGACCCGACTATTGGAAGGGACAGGCATCTTCGTGCTGAACGACAATGACTGGGGCTGAGGCGGGACACTGTGTCACTGACCCCTGCCTTTGCCCCAGGGGATCAAAGGCCTTCTATACAGCGGGCACGTGTGAGTGCTGAGTTATCGTCTGGAAATTGCGGCCTCTCCAGGTGCGTACGATGCACTTTCATGCAATTTCTATTAATTTTTTTTAAAGTGGTGTTTTTTAAAATTTATGTGTGTGCTTTATTTGATTCTAGGGGTATTCTCATTGATAGCAATGGGAGTTCACAGCTCGGAGCCCTCATTACTGTGAATGAGAATACTACATTCCAGGCCACGTGATCCCAGGATGAGCATAAGCTCCTGGAAGACATGTTCCCATACGCTGGACTGGGAACCAAGCCTCGGAGTGCAAGTCTACATTCCTCCGGGACTGTTATGTATGGAGAAAGAATCAGACTGAACACTGTGAGCTCAAAAGTAAAGTGTGACCTTAGTCTTTTATTGCAGGTCTCCAGAGTGCCTCTCCAACCTGTGAAGCCTCCTTAAATACCTGTGCTCCCAAGGGATTATGGGATTCCTTGGGAGTCCAGGGGATAAGCCCTCTGGTGGCTGTACTGAGTAAATACAAGTCCACATAAATAACAACACTCCCCGCCAAAGTCACTAGTGTAACTATTTACAATATGAGTCGATCTGGGGTCCTTCTTGCCCTGGTTGATCGTCTCGGTGTGAAAGCTGGTGTTGAATCATTTGTTGGGCCCTCACTTGGCTGCTGTGCAGCTGACCTTGCTGGGTGCCTGGTGTGTTGTGCCCTGCAGAGCTGCTGTGGATGATGGGTTCTGCTTCATTCACAGCAGCCCTGCAGGGCCCAACCGTGGTGCCAGTTGTGTATGTTGGGGGATCAATAAAGGTAGGGTCCAAGGTGGGTTGCTCAGGATAGTCCATGAATCTGAGTTTGATTTGGTCCAAATGTTTCCGGTGAATGAGTCCATTTGAAAGTTTGACCCGAAACACCCTGCTCCCCTCTTTGGCCACTAGGGACCTTGTCCATAATTTAATACAAATACAGGATCATTGATTTCAATCTTGCGTGACACATTTGCGCTATCATGGTATGCACTTTGTTGAAGCCGCCTGCTCTCTACCTGTTCATGTAGATCAGGGTGAACTATTGAGAGCCTTGTCTTAAGAGCTCTTTTCATGAGCAGTTCAGCAGGTGGGATCCCAGTGAGTGAGTGGGGTCTTGTGCGGTAGCTAAGCAGGACTCGGGATAGGTGAGTCTGCAGTGAGCCTTCAGTTACCCTCTTCAAGCCTTGCTTGATGGTTTGCACTGCTCTCTCTGCCTGACCATTGTACGCTGGTTTAAATGGGGCAGATGTGACATGTTTGATCCCGTTACGGGTCATGAATTCTTTGAACTCAGCACTGGTGAAACATGGCCCGTTGTCGCTCACCAGGACATCAGGTAAGCCGTGAGTGGCCCACAGGCTTTCAGTAATGGCAGCGGCTGTGCTAGCCGACATCTCGCATTCAATCCACTTGGAGTACCCGTCTACAACCACAAGGAACATTTTACCCAAGAACGGGCCTGCATAGTCGACGTGTACCCTAGACCATAGTTTGGAGGGCCAAGACCATAAACTTAGCAGCGCCTACCTGGGTACATTGCTTAACTGCGAGCATGTATTACATCTGTGAACGCAGAACTCTAAGTCTGCATCGATACCGGGCCACCACACGTGGGATCTGGCTATTGCTTTCATCATTGTGATGCCTGAGTGGGTACTGTGGAGGTCATTGATGAAGGTCTCTCTGCCCTTCTTGGGGACCACTACTCGATTGCCCCACAGAAGGCAGTCTGCCTGTATAGACATTTCATCTTTGCGCCGCTGGAACGGCTTTGTCTCTTCCTGCATTTCCACTGGGACACTGGACCAGCTCCCGTGAAGCACACAGCTTTTGACTAGAGATAATAAGGGCTTATCCAGGTTTTGATCTGCCGGGCAGTGACGGGTGATTGCTCACTCTCAAATGCTTCCATAATCATGGCTAGATCTGCGGGCTGCGCCATTTCCAGCCCGTGGTGGGCAATGGCAGCCTACTGAGAGCATCGGCGCAGTTTTCTGTGCCTGGCCTGTGGCAGATGGCGTAGTTGTATTTGGACAACATGAGCGCCCATCTCTGGATGCGGGCCGATGCGTTGGTATTTATCCCTTTACTCTCGGAAAACAGGGATATAAGTGGCTTATGGTTAGTTTCCAATTCAAATTTTAGCCCAAACAGGTATTGGTGCATTTTCTTTACCCCATAGACACACGCTAACGCTTCTTTTTCAATCATGCTGTAGGCTCTCTCAGCCTTAGACAGACTCCTGGATGCATAAGTAACCGGTTGCAGTTTCCCGAAATCATTAGCTTGAAGCAATACACATCCGACGCCATATGACGACACATCACATGCTAGTACCAAACGCTTACAAGGATCATACAACACAAGCAATTTGTTTGAGCATAACAATTTTCTCGCTTTTACAGAGGCATTTTCTTGGCTTTTGTCCCAAACCCATTCGCCCCCTTTTCGTAGTAAGACATGTAGTGGTTCTAGCAGTGTGCTGAGACCCGGTAAGAAGTTATCAAAGTAGTTCAAGAGTCCCAGAAATGACCGCAGCTCCGTCACGTTCTGTGGCCTCGGTGTGTTCTCGATTGCCTCCGTCTTCTCGTTGGTGGGCCTGATGCTGTCCGCCGCAATCCTCCTTCCCAAGAACTCCACTTAAGGCGCCAGGAAAATGCACTTCGAGCATTTTAACCTGAGCCCCAGGCAGTTGAGTTGACTAAGAACCTCCTCCAGGTTCTGCAGGTGCTCGACTGTGTTCCGACCTGTGACCAAGATGTCGTCCTGGAAGACCACGGTGCGTGGGACCGACTTCAGTAAACTTTCCATGTTTCTCTGGAATATTGCCGCCGCTGATCGGATTCCAAATGGACATCTGTTATAAACAAAAATACCTTTGTGCGTGTTGATGCAGGTGAGGGCCTTCGATGATTCCTCCAGTTTCTGCGCCATGTAGGCTGAAGTCAGATCCAGCTTCGTGAACGTCTTTCCTCCCGCCAGCGTTGCAAAGAGGTCGTTGGCCTTTGGTAGTGGGTATTGATCCTGCAGGGAGAAACGATTGATAGTTACTTTGTAATCGCCACAGATTCTGACGGTGCTGTCTTCCTTAAGGACTGGGACAATAGGACTGGCCCACTCGCTGAATTCGATCGGTGAAATTATGCCCTCTCTTTGCAGCCGGTCTGTCTCGATCTCCACCCTTTCTCTCATCATGTACGGTACTGCTCTCGCCTTGTGATGGATGGGTCGCGCCCCCGGAATTAGGTGGATCTGCACTTTTGCTCCTTGGAATTTCCCGATGCTTGGTTCGAACAGCGAAGGAAATTTGTTTAAGACCTGAGCACACGAAGTGTCGTCAGCGGGGAAAGCGCTCGGACATCGTCCCAGTTCCAGCGTATCTTTCCCAGCCAGCTCCTGTCGAGCAGCATGGGACCATCGCCCGGTACCACCCAGAGTGGTAGCTTGTGCACCGCTCCATGACAGGAGACCTTTACGATAGCACTGACGATTACAGGAATCAGTTCTTTCGTGTAAGTTCTTGGTTTCGTGCGAACTGGATTTAAGACTGGCCTTGAGGCCTTGTTGCACCACAACCTTTTTGCCCATGATGGACTGGCTCACGCCCGTGTCCAGCTCCATTAACACCGGGAGTCCATTTAGTTCAACATTCAGCATTATCGGGGGACAATTCGTGGTGAATGTGTGCACCCCATGTACCTCTGCCTCCTCTATGTGAGGCTCTGGTTCGTCGTGATTCTCCGTGGATCTGTCCTCCTCTGCAACATGGTGGTTTGCAGGTTTAACAGGCTTTGCAGCTTGCCTGCACACTCGTTGGAGGTGTCCCATTGTTCCACAGCCCTTGCAAACGTACTCTTTGAATCGGCATGAATGGAAATGATGATCACCCTCGCAGCGCCATCAAGGTGTTAATGGCTTTGCATTCATCACCCTTGTTGGTGGACTCTGAGACATCTGCAGACGAGCAGCTCCAGTTATGTGTGACTTGCCCTGTACATTACGATTCGAAATCAACATCACTTTGTTCACAGTATTTGTAGCAGCACTTGTGTGCTGAGAGATTTGCTTCATATTGTCACTGGCAGCAATGAACGCCTGGGCTATCACTATAGCCTTACTCAAGGTTGGGGTCTCTACAGTCAAAGGTTTGCGAAGTATGGTTTCGTGGCCAATGCCAAGTACGAAAAAGTCTCTGAGCACGTGCTCCAAATGTCCTTCAAATTCGCAATGTCCTGCAAGGCGTCTTAGCTCGGCGACATAACTCGCCACTTCCTGGCCTTCAGACCTTTTGTAGGAGTAGAACTGGTACCTTGCCATCAGAAGGCTTTCCTTCCGGTTCAAATGCTCTTGGACCAGTGTGCACAAATCGTTGTACGATTTCTCCATGGGTTTCGCTGGAGTGAGCAGATTCTTCATGAGGCCATACGCTGGTGCCCCACGGACGGTGAGGAGGATCGCCCTTCATTTGGCAGCGCTCTCTTCCCCATCTAGCTCATTGGCCACGAAGTATTGGTCGAGTCGCTCCACAAAAGTTTCCCAATCATCTCCCTCTGAACATTTCTCCAGGATGCCCACTGTTCTCTGCATCTTTGGGTTCGCTATCTGTATCTCATCGCCAGTTGTTGTGTATGGAGAAAGAGTCAGACTGAACACTGTGAGCTCAAAGTAAAGTGTGGCCTTAGTCTTTTATTGCAGGTCTCCAGAGTGTCTCTCCAACCTGTGAAGCCTCCTTAAATACTTGTGCTCCCAAGGGATTATGGAATCCCTTGGGACTCCAGGGGATGACCCCTCTGGTGGCTGTACAGAGTAAATACAAGTCCACATAAATAACAGGGACCACCAGGTATTTTCATTAAAAAAATTTCAGTCGGAGGCGTTTGTCCGCAGGAAGCCTCCGAATACAATTTTCTCCCCATTCTTTCTAAGGTGCTCCAAGTCTAGTGCAGCTTACAGATCCTCCACCTTAATGGAGTACAGGTACCAAGTAAGAGCCTCCATTCAAAATCTTAAAGTTGCCTTTTCTCTTTCCAGATGCTGAGGGACTTGCCATGCATTGCCAGCATTTTCCATTTTAATTTTATATTTCCAGCATTCACAGTTTTTCTATTTAAATCTACCCAGGCAATTACCTACTTGGCTGGGGCCAGGCACAATGACATCTGCAATGTCTGGTAATCATCATCATAGGCAGTCCCTTGAAATCGAGAAAGACTTGCTTCCACTCTAAAAGTGAGTTCTCAGGTGACTGAACAGTCCAATATGGGAATTACAGTCTCTGTCACAGGTGGGACAGACAGTGTTTAAAGGAAAGGGTGGGTGGGGAGTCTGGTTTGTTGCACGCTGCTTCTGCTGCCTGCGCTTGTTTTCTGCATGCTCTCGGCGATGAGACTCGAGGTGCTCAGTGCCCCCCCCCCCCCACAGATGCTCCTCCCCCACTCAGGGCGGTCTCTGGCCAGGGACTCCCAGGTGTCGGTGGGGATGCCGCATCTCATGGCACAACAATATTTAAATTGTAAAGATGGCGCTTAAAAACATATTTTTTAACTTTTTCTTCATCTTTCTGCAAATATGTCTCAACATTGTGATGGCCACCTACAGATGAGAAAATATGCTGCCTCATGCACTTACAGCAATGCCGCTCTGAGTCTGAAACTGGTTGCGAGGATGTTGCTAAGGACAACTCCATTAAAAAGCTCCTTCTAATTTCCTCCTCCCACACTCGACTTCCCTTTGATTCTTCCCCGCAGTGATCAGGAACTCGCGATGCAGGGGATGTAATTGGCTAGTTGCCCAAGTGATGACCTCCTCCAAGTGTTCACACGACAAGGAATGAGTAACATGCCTCCCGAAAAAGAATTAATGACTTCAACAAAAATAAGATGGAACTCACAGACTGCGAAAAGGGCTCAAAACAAATAAATCTGCAGAGGCGGATGGTATTGATCCCTGAGCACTGAGGGAGCCAAGTGATAAGATTTGTGTGGTGTTGTTCGGCTGCCCGTGTCCTAACTCGCACCAAGTCCCACTCACCCATCACCCCCTGTGCTCGCTGACCTACATTGGCTTCCGGTTAAGCAACGCCTCGATTTCAAAATTCTCGTCCTTATTTTCAAATCCCTCCGTGGACTAACCCCTCCTTTCTCTGTAATCTCCACCAGCCCCACAACCCCCCTCCTCTAATTCTGCCCTCTTGAGCATCCCTGATTATAATCGCTCAAACATTGATGGTCTTCTGTTATCTAGGCCCCAAGCTCTGGAACTCCCTGCCTAAACCTCTCCGCCACTCTACCTCTTTCCTCCTTCAAGATGCTCCTTAAAACCTACCTCTTTGACCAAGCTTTTGGTCACCTGCCCTAATTTCTCCTTATATGACTCAGTGTCAAATTTTTTCGTCTCGTAATACTCCTATGAATCGCCTTGGGATGTTTCACTACATTAAAGGTGCTATATAAGTACAAGTTGTTGGTTGTTGTTGTTGAGATACCTGCACTTCTCTAATTCAGGCCTCTTGAGCATCCCTGATTATAATCGCTGAACCATTGGTGGCCGTGCCTTCAGCTGCCTGGGCCTTTAGCTCTGGAATTCACTCCCTAAGCCTCTCTGTCTCTCTACCTCTCTTCCCTCCTTTAAGACGTTCCTTAAAATCTACCTCTTTGACCAAGCTTTTGGTCACCTGCCCTCCTTACATGGCTCGGTGTCAAATTTTGTATTGTAACATTCCCGTGAAGCGCCTTGGGACATTTTATTACGTTAAAGGCGCTGTACAAATACAAGTTGTTGTTGTTAATGAACCGTGAGGAGGTGTAGTAAACTTGAAATAGGCTAACTTGATGTCCATTTTCGAAAAAGGCGACAAAACAGATCCTGGAAACTACAGACCTATTAGTCTTACATCGATATTGGCAGAGGAGCGGGAGAGATCGGGACCCAGGAGCATCGTGGTCAGGGCCCAGGAGAGGCGAGGGCCCAGGGGCAGCACGGGGCAGCCCACACTGTGATATGTGTGCGCACTAGGTCCGTGCAGCAGAGCTGGTCTCCAGTCGTCTTGGGTAATCCTTGCCACTGGATCAAGGCCTATTTCTGTCAAGCCCGTGTGGTGGCTGGTGTGCAACGGCCATCACACGTTAAAAAAATCCACGCACAGACATCTTCCACCCTTCAACATGTAGCTCGGGACCGAGGATGTCAGGTCCCTCATTGATCACCTGCGAACTCATCCCTTTTTGGTGTGGAAGCGGGGCATCCTTGACACACAGCACTGCCTGATACTATATTATACTATACGATACTGGATAGAACAATGGAATTGATTATCAGGAGTAAACGACAACAACAACAACATTTATATAGACCCTTTAATGTAATAAAATGTCCCAAGGCATTTCACAAGAGTGTGAAGATTGACACCAAGACAAAGAAGGAGATATGTAGTTTCAAATGCTCCATCTTCAGTTGCTGAGGTTTTTTCAATGGTTCCCTGCCAACGTGTTTTCTATTCCCACTACAAATGTCTTTTCCTCAGTTGCTTTCCAAGCCTGGACAATAATGTTGACATTCGGAACATAGCTGTGCTACATGCTGTGGTTTTTGGTGACAGGATATTCTTCACTATCTTTACGTTTCTAACTCTCAGTTGAGGTTACTTTTATGCAACTTATATGAAGCTTCACGAATCTGCAGCAACTAACACAAGGGGCTCCCATCCATAGTCAGCAACCTGACACTGAAGGACAAAATTACGTAGCCCCCATTTGGGGAAGTGGAGTGGGGCGTTACTGGTTACCGCAGCCGCTAAAATCCCGCGGGAGTCGTTAGCGGTGCGAAAAATCAAACGCCCCATTAACGGGAGGCACATACCTTCTGAATTTCTCCCCCTTAGTGGAGTAATACCCAAAGTGTTTCTCCTGTGATTTCTGCATCAGTACGAATTTGGCTCTTATCCAGAATTTCAGTTTATTTTATCTTTGTGCATTGATTTGGCTCCACAGCTTTAATAGAGTTTGTATTGATGTACGATCCCAGTTCCCTTTGTTGAAAGGTATCGCTTCACACAATGGGTGATCAACAGTGGGAAATAGGCTTTCGGGAGCAATGGATCACTGGATACATTAAAGTAAGATGCTGTAATGGGATGACAGTAGGAGTGATATATAAGAAAGATGGAATTCAATGGAGCGAAGGGCCTTCTTCATCAGAATCGACCATGTAATCTTGTGAACTAATGGATTGTGCAAGGTGAGTTTACAGGAAAGAGATTGCAAACTAACGGATAAGGGGAGATCAATAGACCAGTTTTCTATAGGTTCTCTTTGCAGTAAAGAAAAGGAAGGGAAGACATGCATTTCTATGTTGCCTTTCCCAACCTCAGAACACCCCAGAGCTCTATACAGCCAATGAAGTACTTTTGAAGTGTAATCACAGTTGTAATGTGGGAAACGCAGCAGCCATTTCATGCACAGCAAGGTCCCGTACCTCGGGAGCCTACTATCAGCAAGGGCAGACATCGACGACGGGGTCCAACACCACCTCCAGTGCGCCAGTGCAGCCTTCGGTCGCCTGAGGAAGAGAGTGTTCGAGGATCAGGCCCTCAAATCTGGCACCAAGTTTATGGTCTACAGATCTGTAGTGATACCCGCCCTCCTGTATGGCTCAGAGACGTGGACCATATACAACAGGCACCTCAAATCGATGTCTCCACACGATCCTTCAAATCCCCTGGGAGGATAGACACACCAACGTCAGTGTTCTCGATCAGGCCAACATCCCCAGCATTGAAGCACTGACCACACTCGACCAGCTCCATTGGGCGGGTCACATCGTCTGCATGCCCGACACAAGAATCCCAAAGCAAGCGCTCTACTCGGAACTCCTGCATGGCAAGTGAGCCCCAGGTGGGCAGAGAAAACGTTTCAAGGACACCCTCAAAGCCTCATTGATAAAGTGCAACATCCCCACCGACACCTGGGAGTCCCTGGCCAAAGACCGCCCTAAGTGGAGGAAGTGCATCCGGGAGGGCGCTGAGCACCTCGAGTCTCGTCGCCGAGAGCATGCAGAAATCAAGCGCAGGCAGCGGAAAGAGCGTGCGGCAAACCAGACTCCCCACCCACTCTTTCACTCAATGATTATCTGCCCCACCTGTGACAGAGACTGTGGTTCTCGTATTGGACTGTACAGCCACCTAAGAACTCATGTTAAGAGTGGAAGCAAGTCTTCCACAATACCGAGGGACTGCCTATGATGATAATGATGGTTGCGGGATAAATGTTGGCCAGGGTACCAGGGACAATGCTGCTCTTCTTTGAAAGAGTGCCATGGGATCTTTTTCGGCCACCTGAGAGCAGACGGGGCCTCGGTTTAACATCTCATCTGACAGACGGCGCCTCTAATTATGCAGCACTCCCTCAGCACTGCACTGGAGTGTCAGCCTAGATTTTGTGCTCAAGACTCTGGAATGAGATTTGAACCCACAACCTTCTGACTCGGAGGCGAGAGTGCTACCCACTGAGCCACAGCTGACAGTGCTTCCACTGAATTCGTAGGTCTTGGATCCCTTAATACTAGCAGTGCTTGCTCACTTGCAAATGGTGCAATACTCAGATCTCCACTAATCCTGATCTCAAACTGATATGTTGTGCTACCTTTAATTTCCTCATTTAATTACTACGAGGCTGATCTCTTTCAGTGGCTAGATACCAGACTGTTTAAATACATGGCTGCCCCATTGAAGATTTGCAGATTTTGTTTCTTCAACAATGTTATCACACTCCAGCAGATGCAAATGGGGCTGAAATTGGAATTGGATAAATACACAGATTGAAAGAAAAAGTTAAATATTCAACAATAACAATTTACATTTATATAGCACCTTTAATGTAGTAAAACGTCCCAAGGTGCTTCACAACAGCAGCAAAATTTGACACTGGGCCACATAGGGAGATATTAGGACAGATGACCAAAAGCTTGGTCAAAGAGGTAGGTTTGAAGGAGCGTCTTAAAGGAGGAAAGAGGTAGATAGCCGGAGAAGTTTAGGGAGGGAATTCCAGAGCTTAGAGCCTAGGCAGCTGAAGGCACGGCCACCAATGGTGGAGCGATCAACATTGGGGATGCACAAGAGACCAGAATTGTACGAGCGCAGAGATCTTAGGGGTTTGTGGGGCTGGAGGAGATTACAGAGATAGGGAGGGGTGAAGCCATGGAAGGATTTGAAAACAAGGATGATTATTTTAAAATCGAGGCATTGCCAGACCGGGAGCCAATGTAGGTCAGCGAGCACAGGGGTGATGGGCGAACGAGACTTGGTGCGAGTTAAGATATGGGCAGCAGCGTTAGGCACTTCTGAAGTTACTCACCAACTAATCAATCTGGACATAGTCATTTGAATGTTGCTAATCAGCTTGCTTGCCATACAAAAGTAGCAGTAGCAACTGTGGGAAATAACTACCCCTGTACTTCAATTAGTTTTTTATGGAGTTTTATGAATTGAGTGATTATCAATCATTGCAATTCTGAGCGCTTTTCTATACTGAGAAAGAACTTGCATTTATATTTCACTTTTGAGAACATCACAAAGCACATCACTGCCATTTAATTACTTTGAAAGCAGCGGGGTAGGTTATGTATTTAAGTCTCGGGACTGGGACTTGAACTCACAATCTTGCAACAGAGAAGCAAGAAAACTACCATTAAGCCAAGACTGTCAACTAAGTAACACGGAACAACAGAACACTCAATATTAAGCAATGGCTTGAGATTATCAGCCATCTGCATAAAGTGCTGTACCTTAAAAACTATTGGGCAACGCCTCAATTTTAAAATTAAAATCAAAATAATCCAATGGCCCCTGCTGGGAAGTAGTGTGTCGTCTTTCGGATGAGATGTTAAGCTAAGGCCCCACCTGCTCTCTCAGGTGGACGTAAAAGATCTCATGACACTATTAGAGCAAACAGCAGGGGAGTTCTCCACAGTGTCCTAGGGCCAGGGGCGGATTAAACACGGGGCAGATTAACCATGGGGCAGATGGGGGCTGCAGCCCCAGGCCCACCAAAGAACATAGGCCCACCAAATAAAAGTAGGGAAAAAAATATAAGGCCTCCCAGATAGGATGAATAGAATAGATAATAAGAGAGGAAAAACAAGACCGAGGAAAATATTGTTTATTGACCTAACGTGTACATACCTATTTTTGCAGAGTACCGATATACACTAATGTACCTGTTATGTATGTAAACATTACCAATGTGTAAGACTTGCCACCAGGGGCGCACCTGTGGGAGACCCAAGGATCACCTGCACACCCTGGGCAAGCAGGTATAAAAGGCAGTCTACTATGCTGCCTCCTCATTCTGGAGTTACAATAAAGAGACCAAGGTCACTTGTGTAGTGTGCTGACGTGAATTGAGAACTGGTTGGCAGACAGGAAGCAAAGAGTAGGAGTAAATGGGTACTTTTCAGAATGGCAGGCAGTGACTAGTGGGGTACCACAAGGTTCTGTGCTGGGGCCCCAGCTGTTTACATTGTACATTAATGATTTAGTCGAGGGGATTAAATGTAGTATCTCCAAATTTGCGGATGACACTAAGTTGGGTGGCAATGTGAGCTGCGAGGAGGATGCTATGAGGCTGCAGAGTGACTTGGATAGGTTAGGTGAGTGGGCAAATGCATGGCAGATGAAGTATAATGTGGATAAATGTGAGGTTATCCACTTTGGTGGTAAAAACAGAGAGACAGACTATTATCTGAATGGTGACAGATTAGGAAAAGGGGAGGTGCAGCGAGACCTGGGTGTCATGGTACATCAGTCATTGAAGGCGGTTAAGAAAGCAAATGGCATGCTGGCCTTCATAGCAAGGGGATTTGAGTACAGGGGCAGGGAGGTGTTACTACAGTTGTACAGGGCCTTGGTGAGGCCTAACCTGGAGTATTGTGTACAGATTTGGTCTCCGAACTTGAGGAAGGACATTCTTGCTATTGAGGGAGTGCAGCAAAGGTTCACCAGACTGATTCCCGGGATGGCGGGACTGACATATCAAGAAAGACTGGATCAATTGGGCTTGTATTCACTGGAGTTCAGAAGAATGAGAGAGGATCTCATAGAAACGTTTAAAATTCTGATGGGTTTAGACAGGTTAGATGCAGGAAGAATGTTTTCAATGTTGGGAAAGTCCAGAACCAGGGGTCACAATCTAAGGATAAGGGGTAAGCCATTTAGGACCGAGATGAGGAGAAACTTCTTCACCCAGAGAGTGGTGAACCTGTGGAATTCTCTATCACAGAAAGTTGTTGAGGCCAACTCACTAAATATATTCAAAAAGGAGTTGGATGTAATCCTTACTACTAGGGGGATCAAGCGGTATGGCGATAAAGCAGGAATAGGGTACTGAAGTTGCATGTTCAGCCATGAACTCATTGAATGGCGGTGCAGGCTCGAAGGGCCAAATGGCCTACTCCTGCGCCTATTTTCTATGTTTCTATGTTTCTATGTCACATCAGTTTGAACTTAAGATATACAATCTTGTGGAGTTATTTTAAATGTAACAATTGGCGACGAGTAACAGATCACGAAATTTCACGCATTTCTGGTTGCAGTTGGTATTCTTGAGAGATTTGTTGAGGGTGATGATTGGGAAGTCTTCGTTGAGCGTCTTGACCAGTACTTCGTGGCCAATGAGCTGGAAAAGGCAGAAACCGCGATCAAACGCAGGGCGATTCTCCTCACCATTTGCGGGTCCGCGATATATGGTCTCATCAAAAATTTGCTAGCACCGACGAAACCAACGGACAAGATATATGAAGAGTTCTGCACGCTGGTTCGGGAACACTGCAAGCCGAAGGAGAGCATCTCGATGGCCAGGTATCGCTTTTATACGCACCACCACTCCGAGGGCCAGGACGTGGCGAGCTAGGTCGCCGACCTAAGATGCCTTGCAGGACTGTGCGTATTTGCTGGATTTTTGGGGGAAGTGCTGCGGGACTTTCTCGTGCTTGGAATCGGCCTTGAGGTCATTCTTCGCAAACTGCTGTATGCCGAATTCCTAGATCTGAGCAAGGCCATCACAATAGCCCAGGCTTTTATGTCCACGAACGATAACACTAAACAGATATCATTGCAGCATTGAAACTCACCGGCAAGTACTGTGCATAAAATAACGCCTTCAGCAGGCAGAACTGTACATGGCAGGGCCTACACGCCCGCAGAGACCAGACCTAGGATGACTCAGAGTCCGCCGTGGGGCGTGAATGCGAATCCATTAGCACCATGTTGGCGCTGCGGGGGTAATCATCGAGCCCATCAATGTCGATTCAAGCACTATGTGTGCAAGGGCTATGGAACAATGGGGCACCTCCAGCGAATGTGCAGACGTGCTGCGACTCACCACGTGGCAGAGTCGGCAGAAGATGACCGATCCGGCACAGATCATGCTGAACGACTAAGAGAGGCAACTCAACCCGAGGCTGAAGAGGAAGTGTATGGGATACACACCTTCATCACCAAAAGCCTTCTGATAATGTTAAAAGTCGATTTAAACGGCATTCCAATTTCCATGGAATTGGACACGGGGGCGAGTCAGTCGATTAAGAGCCAGTAGGCTTTTGAGAAACTGTGGAGCAACAAGTCACAAAGGCCAATACTAAGTCCGATCCACACCAAGCTGCGCACTTACACCAAAGAGCTCATACCACTCATTGGCAGTGCGGCAGTGAAGCTATCGTACGATGGAGCTGTACATGATTTACCACTATGGATTGTACCAGGCGATGGCCCAATGCTGTTCGGCAGAAGCTGGCTAGGAAAGATCTGATGGAACTGGGACGACATCAAAGCACTGTCTTCAGAGGATGATGCCTCATGCGCCCAAGTACTAAACAAATTCCCGTCGTTATTCGAGCCAGGCATTGGCAACTTCACAGGTGCCAAAGTACAGATCCATCTAGTTCCTGATACACGACCTATTCATCACAAGGCCCGAGCGGTTCCATATATGATGCGAGAAAAAGTCGAGATCGAGCTGGACAGACTTTAACGAGAGGGGATCATATCGCCAGTTGAGTTCAACGAGTAGGCCAGTCCAATTGATCCGGTGTTGAAGAGCGCTGAAACGGTCAGAATCTGCGGGGACTACAAGGTAACGATCAACCGAGTCTCGTTACAGGATCAGAACCCACTACCCAAAGCGGATGACCTGTTTGCAACGCTAGTAGGGGGGAAGTCATTCACCAAGCTGGATCTAACCTCTGCTTACATGACACAGGAGCTGGCTGAACCTTCAAAAAAATTGATGTGCATCAACCTGCACAAAGGACTGTTCATATACCACAGATGCCCCTTTGGGATTCGCTCGGCTGCGGCCATCTTCCAGAGGAACATGGAGAGTCTGCTGAAATCGGTTCCACGCACCGTGGTGTGCCAAGATGACATCTTGTTCACTGGCCGCAACACCAGCGAACACTTGCACAACCTGGAAGAGGTTCTCAAGCGACTGGACAGAGTAGGACTTAGGTTGAAATGCTCCAAGTGTATTTTCCTGGCGCCAGAGGTCGAATTTCTGGGGAGAAAGATTGCGGCGGACAGCATCAGACCCACGGACTCCAAGACGGAGGCCATCAAGAATGTAGCCAGACCACAGAATGTGACAGAGCTGCGTTCCTTCCTGGGACTCCTCAACTATTTTGGTAACTTTCTACCGGGGTTGAGCACTTTGCTGGAACCATTGCATTTATTGCTACGCAAGGGTGACGACTGGGTTTGGGGTAAAGCTCAAGAGACAGCCTTTAACAAGGTCAGAAACATGCTATGCTCTAACAAGTTACTTATATTGTATGACCCATGTAATCGTTTAGTACTAGCTTGTGATGCATCTTCGTACGGGGTCGGTTGTGTGTTACAGCAAGCGAATGGGTCAAGCAAACTGCAACTGGTTGCATATGCATCCAGAAGCTTATCTAAAGCTGAAAGAGCCTACAGTATGGTTGAAAAAGAAGCATTAGCATGCGTTTACGGGGTTAAGAAAATGCACCAATACCTATTTGGACTCCGGTTCGAGCTCGAAACCGACCACAAGCCGCTCATTTTGTTGTTCTCAGAAAGCAAAGGTATTAACACCAATGCTTCGTCCCGCATCCAAAGATGGGCACTAACGTTATCTGCGTATGATTATGTAATCCGCCACAGATCAGGCACTGAGAACTGTGCTGATGCCCTCAGTCGGCTACCATTGTCCACCACTGGGGTGGAAATGGCGCAACCCGCAGACTTGCTCCGTATAATGGATGCTTTTGAGAGCGAGGGATCACCCGTCACGGCTTGCCAGATCAGGACCTGGACTAGCCAGGACCTGGTGCTATCACTAGTAAAAAGCTGTGTCCTCAATGGGAGCTGGTCGGTGGTCCTAGAGGAAATGCAAGACGAGATTAAGCCGTTCCACCGATGCAAGGATGAAATGTCCATCCATTCGGACTGCCTCCTATGGGGGAATCATGTAATTTTGCCAAAAAAAGGCAGGGAAACGTTTATACGCGACCTTCACAGTACCCACCCAGGCATAATCATGATGAAGGTTATCGCCAGGTTGCTTGGAGTTGGAGTCATGCGTACACCAATGCAACACTTGCTCACAGTTGAGCAATGCACCAAGGGAGGCCCCACTGAGTCTGTGGTCATGGCCCTCCAAACCATGGTCAAGGGTCCACGTAGATTTTGCGGGCCCCTTTCTAGGAATGGACTCCTACTCTAAATGGATTGAATGTATAATAATGTCGTCATGTACGTCCACTGCCACCATTGAAAGCCTCCGGGCCATGTTCGCCGCCCATGGTTTGCCCGACGTCCTTGTTAGTGACAATGGATCATGCTTCACCAACTCGGAATTCAACGAGTTCATGACCCGCAATGACATCAAGCATGTCAGGTCTGCACCGTTTAAGCCAGCATCCAATGGTCAAGTGGAATGGGCAGTCCAAACCATCAAGCAGAGCTTGAAACGCGAAATGGACGGTTCCCTGCAGACCCGGTTATCTCGGATTCTGCTCAGCTACTGCACGCGACCCCACTCACTTACCGGGGCTCCCCCTGCAGAATTGCTAATGAAGAGAGCACTCAAAACCAGGCTCTCCTTAGTCCACCAAGATCTCATGTCAAAACCCGGTGTCACCGGTGTAACATGTACCACGATCACGCAGCTATTTCACGCAACATTGAAGTTAATGACCCTGTGTTTGTTCTTAATTATGGTCATGGTCCCAAATGGGTTGCTGGCACTGTGTTAGCGAAGGAGGGGAATAGAGTGTTTGTTATCAAACTTTTAAATGGACAAACGTGCAGAAAGCACTTGGATCAGACCAAACTGCGGTTCACTGACAACCAAGATTGATCCACCCACACACCCCAACCAGCAATCGACCTCGCGGTCAACCACGAGGATGAACCCACCATGCCCGACAGTCCGATCAAACCAGCCACACCGCAGTGCAGCAATGATCCGACTGACTCACCTATGCCAGGACTTCAACTCAGGCGATCAACCCGGGAACGCAGAGCCCCAGATCGCCTCAACTTGTAAATAACTTGTACATAAGACTTTGAGGGGGAAATGATGTTACGTATGTAAACATTACCAATGTGTAAGACTTGCCACCAGAGGGCGCACCTGTGGGAGACCCAAGGGTCACCTGCACACCCTGGGCAAGCAGGTATAAAAGGCAGTCTTCCATGCTGCTTCCTCACTCTGGAGTTACATTAAAGAGACCAAGGTCACAACAGTTTGAGCTTAAGATATACAGTCTTGTGGAGTTATTCTAAATGTAACAGTACCTTTATACAGAAGTACCTATATACACTAATGTGCCTATATACAGAAGTACCTATATACACTACTGTACCTATATACACTAATGTACCTATATACAGAACAGAATATGCACTAGCCTGTTTTATTTCACATGTTATTGAGAGAAATTTGCATATATATATATATATAGGAATCTATTATTGCAATGTTAGCAGAACCAGAATATATACCAACTTGATACAGAATATATGCTTTCATTGTTGAATATACTGGCCTATGTTTTCATACTCAGAATCAGAATCTGATACGTAATGTAATGAACATGAACAAACATAGCTATCGGCCAATTTTGCTCCAGGCCCATCAGGCCCTTAATCCGGCCCTGCCTGCGGCCAATATTTACCCCTCAACCAACATCACCAAAACAGATTATCTGGTACAAAAGCAAAATACTGCGGATGCTGGAATCTGGAATAAAAACAGAAAATGCTGGAAATCTCAGCGGGTCAGGCAGCATGTGTGGGGAGAAAACAGAATTAACATTTTGGGTCGATGACCCTTTGACAGAACTGGAGAGTATTCAGCAGGTCAGGCAGCATCTAACGAGGGGTCATCGACCTGAAACGTTAGCTCTGTTTTTGTCTCTACAGATGCTGCCTGACCTGCTGAGATTTCCAGATTCTTAACAAGCACTGAAAGAGGAAGGGAAGAAAGAACAAAAGGGAAGGTCTGTGATAGGTTGGAAGACAGGAGAGATTAGAGAAACAAAAGGGGTGATGGCCCAAATTCAAATGGTAATGCCAGGAGTTAGAAACACATTAATCAAGATAGGGTGTGAATGGTGGGATAATGATCAACTCCCATAAACGACAAGGAGAAAAAAAGAAACGGACTCTGAGGGTGGTGGGGAGAGGGGAGGGGGAGGCAGGGGGGTTGTGGTGGGGGGGGGGGGGGGGGGGAAAGGGAGCCAAAGATTGGCAGCGGCTACACTCTGAAATTGTTGAACTCGATGTTGAGTCCACAAGGCTGTACAGTGCCTAAACGAAAGATGAATTGCTGTTCCTCGAGTCTATGTTGAGCTTCGTTGGAACAGTGTAGGAGACCGAGGATGGAGAGGTCAAAGTGGGAGTGGAGTGGGGAATTAAAGTGACAGGCGACCGGAAGCTCAGGGTCACACTTGCGGACTGAACAGAGGGGCTCTGCAAAGTGGTCATCCAATCTTGCTTGGTCTCCCCAATGTAGAGGAGACTGCATCGTGAGCAGCAAATACTGTATACTAAATTGAACAAAGTACAAGTAAATGGCTGTTTCACCTGGAAGGAGTGTTTGGAACCCTGGATACAGATTATCTGGTCATTGCTGATTGTGAGAGCTTGCTGCGTGAAATTTGGCTGCCGCGTTTACTACATTACAACAGTGACTGCACTTCATACATAAAGTTGGCGGTAAAGTTCTTTGGGATGTCCTGAGGTCGAGGGAGGTGCTTTATATTTGAAAATTCTTTCTTTCTTCTTTACCACAGAATTTTCCATTAGGAAATGCATGGAATGGTGTCCATGATAATGTAGACTGTACAAGTGAGGCCCCTGCCTCAGCTCATCCGCTGCTGAAACCCTCAGCCATGTTCATGCCTTTGTTACCTCTAGAAGTGACTATTCCAATGCACTGCTGACTGGCCTCCCACGTTCTACCTTACGTAAACTTGAGAACATAGAACATAAGAACTAAGAGCAGGATTAGGCCATTTGATCATTGAGGTCATCCAAAACTCGGCTGCCCTTGTCCTAACTTGACCAAGTCCAGTTCACCCATCACCCCTGTGCTCGCTGATCTACATTAGCTTCCGGTTAAGCAACGCCTCAATTTCAAAATTCTCATCCTTATTTTCAAATCCCTCCATGGCCTCACCCCTCCCTATCTCTGTAATCTCCTCCAGTCTCACAGCCCTCCAAGATGTCTGCGCTCCTCTAATTCTGCCCTGTTGAGCATCCCTGAATATAATCGTTCAACCATTGGTGGCCGTGCCTTCTGTTGCCTGGGCCCCAAGCTCGAGAACTCCTTGCCTAAACCTCTCCACCTCTCTACCTCTCATTCCTCCTTCAAGATGCTCCTTAAAACCTACCTCTTTGATCAAGCTTTTGGTCATTTGTCTTAATTTCTCCTTTTACGGGTTGGTGTCAAATTTTTTTATCTTATAATATTCCTGTGAAGCACCTTGGGATGTTTGACTAATTTAAAGGAGTTGTGTGTCAGGAGTGGGCCTGAAGAGCTGAATAGTCTTGTTCTTGTTCCATGATTTCTTATGTTCTTATATTCCAAGGTAAATGTAATGAAGGAACTGTTGTATTTATCTCACCACAATCTGCGAGAATTCAAATTCAGGTGTTGTACCCCAACAAAGAAAATAAATAGCCAGTGACAAATTTAGGTCTGATCGCACGATGTTCTTCACAATGAAAACGATCAATAAATTGAATGGAATTCATGGTAACGTGGGGGAGGCAAAAATTTTGGAAATCTTTAATAAACAGTTCACGACTGTGATGAAGGATCTGCAGGTGCCTCTGGGTGGACAAGCTACCTTGGGCCAGTTGACCTCCTCGTCTGTCTTTATCTTGTGAGCTTATGAAATCTCTCCCGGGGGGGGGTGGGTTGGGGGTGGGAGGGAGGGAGGATTCCTGGCTATGAATCAACTCAGTGCTAAAAAGTTTGCTTCAATTTGCATATGGACCAGTAATCCAGAGGCCTGGACTAGTGATCCGGAGACATGAGTTCAAATCTCACCACGGCAGCTGGGGAATTTAAATTATTCAGTTTGTTGAATAAATGATGGCCAGGAAACTACCAGATTGTTGTAAAAACCCATCTGGCCGCCTGAGGAAAAGAGTGTTCGAAGACTGCCACAAAGCTCATGGTCTAGAGGGCTGTAGTAATACCCACCCTCCTGTATGGCTCAGAGCGTTCATGCACAGCTGACAGCCTTTTGGCTAAGATCTGCATAACTAACCTGACCAGCCACCATGACCTCCGGGTGGTTTCTCCCTGGTCAGGAAGGTATATGCTTACTTTTTTGTAAACAGGAGGTGGGTGGGATGGCTTGACCCATCCACCTCCACGGAGGTGTGTGGGGGACCTGACCCATCCACCTCCATGGCACGAACCTGGTATTGCAGTACTTCCAGGAACGGTGCAGTGGCTCTAGGCCTTTTGGCTAAGAGCATTGGCGCAGAGTGATCCTTGACTGGTGCAGGGTGACCTCTGGCGTTTGTGACTTGACAAAGAATTGGAAACGATTGGCTACGAATTTATTTAAAAAAAAAAAAAATGCACAGCTGACAGGAGGTGGGTGGGGAGGTTTGACCCATCCACCTCCACGGAGGTGTGTGGGGGACCTGACCCATCCACCTCCATGGCACGAACCTGGTATTGCAGTACTTCCAGGAACGGTGCAGTGGCTCTAGGCCTTTTGGCTAAGAGCATTGGTGCAGAGTGATCCTTGAATGGGCCCAAGGTGACCTCTGGTGTTTGTGATTTGACAAAGAATTGGAACGATTGGCTACGAATTTCAAAAAAAAAACTGAGTCGGCTGCGGGACGGATGAGACTGTCACCCACCTCCTTCAGGATTGCACCTTCGAAAGGCAGGTTTGGAAAGAGATGCAGTGGTTGCTGTCGAGGTTCATCCCAAGCAGCTCTGTAATACAGGACTCTGTGCTCTACGGGCTGTTCCCAGGGACACACACTGAGACAGACATCACCTGCTGCTGGAGGGCCATCAACTCGGTCAAAGACGCTCTTTGGTCTTGCCGAAACTCGCTGGTCTTCCAGAGCAAGGAGATGTCCACGTCTGCGTGTTGCAGACTGGCGCAATCCAAGATCCAGGATTACGTGCTGAGGGACGCACTTAAAATTGGTGCAGCCGCCGCAAAGGCACGGTGGGGAAGGGCCACAGTTTAAAGCCCTTCCACCACGGTAAACCCGGGGGCAGGAATCAGTACAAAGCTCCCCTCGGACCGTACTTGTAACTTCCTTTTTGTGTACATGGAGCACCATGATCTGTAAACAGCTATGTAATGTCATGTACAATGTTTCGTAATGCACGTTGAAAAGAAAAAATGTAAATGTACCGTCACCCATTCCGTGTACTGTATAGTGACACATGTAACGTAATTTGTCGAATGTATTACAATGTATCCCGTATTATACCGAATTGTACTTGAAATGAAAAGCAAGGAAATGTATCGAACGGAACTGCCGTCAGCACCCAAATGTAGTGTATGGGATTGCTGACCGCAGCTAAATGTACTGAACTGCTTTTGAATGTACTGTACAAATTTTTATATGAATAAAGTATATTTTGAAATAAAAAAAAAAAATCAGAGACATGGACCATCAAGTCGCTGGAGAAATACCACCATCGATGACTCCGCAAGATCCTACAAATCCCCTGGGAAGATGCACCAACGTTAGCGTCCTCGACCAGGCCAACATCCCCAGCATTGAAGCACCGACCACACTTGATCAGCTCTGCTGGGCAGGCCACGTCATTTGCATGCCTGACACGAGACTCCCAAAGCAAGCGCTTTACTTGTAACTCCTTCATGGCAAGCGACTCAAAGGTGGGCAGAGGAAACGTTATAAGGACAATCTCAAAGCTTCCCTGATAAAGTGCAACATCCCCATCGACACCTGGGAGTCACTGGCCAAAGACCGCCCGAAGTGAAGGAAGTGCATCTGGGAGGGCACCGAGCTCCTGAAGTCTCATCGCCGAGAGTATGCAAAAATCAAGCGCAGGCAGCGGAAAGAGCGTGCGGCAAACCTGCCTCACCCACCCTTTCCCTCAATGACTATCTGTCCCACCTGTGACAGGGACTGTATTGTATTGGCCTGTTCAGCCACCTAAGGACTCATTTTTAGAGTGGAAGCAAGTCGATTCTGAGGGACTGCCTATGATGGATGATATGATGATGACATAGCAAACCATCATGTTCTGACCTGCTGAGATTTCCAGCATTTGCTGTTTTTATTCCAGCATCCGCATGATTTTGCTTTTGCATCATGCTCTAACCTGTGTTGCATGATATTATTCATGGAGAGGCACTGGGTACAGTCACTGCTGTCCTGGAACAGATTTTATGTGCTCATCAATCACCAGGCTCAACTTCAGGAGACAAATGTTGCCTTTGGCTGCACCTCATTGTTTACTCCTGATAGTATAGTATTAGGCAGTCCCTCCTATTGAGGATGACCCGCTTCCACACCAAAAAGGGATGAGTTCACAAGTGTTTCAATGAGGGACCTGACATTCTAGGTCCCGAACTACATACTGAAGGGAGGAAGGTGCCTGTGCATGGATTCTTTTAACATGGGGTGACCGTTGCACACCAGCCACCACACGGGCTTGATAGACCTAGGTCTTGGTCCAGTGGCAAGGATTAACCAGGACGACTGGAGACCTACTCTGCTGCACTGACCTAAGTGTGCATACATGCTCCTACTATCCATAATCGCAGCGTGGGTTGACCCGTGATGCTCCTGGGCCCTTGCCTCTGCTGGGCCCCGAACCCTTGCCTCTCCTGGGCCCCGATCACGGCGTTCCTGGGCCCCGATCTCTCACCGCTCCTCCGCCCCAATCAAAAGTGGAGTAGACAGTAATAGGACATCAATTAATCTCCTCTTATCTTGGAGACATCAAGTATCGATGTTATGTTCAGAATAACTCCACAAGGCTGTATATCTTAAGCTCAAACTGTTGTGACCTTGGTCTCTTTAATGTAACTCCAGAGTGAGGAAGCAACATGGTAGACTGCCTTTTATACCTGCTTGCCCAGGGTGTGCAGGTGACTCTTGTGTCTCCCACAGGTGCGTCCTCTGGTGGCAAGTCTTACACATTGGTAATGTTTACATACATAACATTATTCCCCCCAGTGGCTTAGATACAAATTATTTACAAGTTGAGGCGATCCGGGGCTCTACGTTCCCTGGTTGATCACCTGAGTTGAAGTCCTGGCATGGGTGAGTCGCTTGGATCATTGCTGCACTGCAGCGCGGCTGGTCTGATCGGACTGTCGGGTTCATCCTCGTGGTTCACCGCGAGGTCGATTGCTGGTTGGGTGCGTGTGGGTGGATCATTAATGTTAATGTCCTCTTCAAACTGTTCTTGGTTGTCAGTGAACCGCAGTTTGATCTGAGCCAAGTGCTTTCTGTACGTTTGTCCATTCAAAAGTTTGACAACAAATGCTCTATTCCCCTCCTTGGCTAACACAGTGCCAGCAACCCATTTAGGACCATGACCGTAATTAAGAACAAACACAGGGTCATAAACCTCAATGTCACATAATGCAGCCGTGCGATCGTGGTACATGTTATGTCGGTGATGCCGGGTTTCTATATGATCATTGAGATCCGGGTGGACTACAGAGAGCCTGGTTTTGAGTGCTCTCTTCATTAGCAATTCTGCAGGGGGGAACCCCGGTAAGCGAGTGGGGTCGCATGTGGTAGCTGAGCAGAATCCGAGATAACCGGGTCTGCAGGGAACTGTCCGTCACGCGTATCAAGCTCTGCTTGATGGTTTGGACTGCACGCTCTGCTTGATCATTGGATGCAGGCTTAAATGGCACAGATCTGACATGCTTGATGCCATTGCAGGTCATGAACTCGTTGAATTCCGAGCTGGTGAAACATGGTCCATTGTCACTAACAAGGTCGGCGACATAGCTCGCCATGTTCTGGCCCTCGGAGCGGTGGTGCGTATAAAAGCGATACCTGGCCATCAGGATGCTCTTCTTCGGCTTTAGGTGTTCCCGAACCAGGATGCAGAACTCTTCATATGTCTTGTCCGTTGGTTTCGTCGGTGCTAGCAGATTTTTGATGAGGCCATATACCATGGACCTGCAAACAGTGAGAAGAATAGCCCTGCGCTTGACCGTGGTTCCTTTCTTTTCCAGCTCATTGGCCATGAAGTACTGGGGAAGATGCTAAACAAAGGCTCCCCAATCATCACCCTCAACAAATCTCTCAAGAATACCAATGGCAGCCATAACCGCGTGAAAGTTTATGATCTGTTACTCGGCGCCAATTGTTATGTTCAGAATAACTCCACAAGACTATATATCTTAAGCTCAAACTGTTGTGACCTTGATCTCTTTATTGTAACTCCAGAGTGAGGAAGTGGCATGGTAGACTACCTTTTATACCTGCTTGCCCAGGGGGTGCAGGTGACCCTTGTGTCTCCCACAGGTGCGCCCCCTGGTGGCAAGTCTTACACATTGGTAATGTTTACATACATAACAATCAACACTGTTATTTGAAATATCAAAATATTAAACTCCAGCCTAGTTGAAGGGTTATTAACATCAGCAGAAACAAACACCAACTAACAGAATGAACACAGTTCAGTAGGACTATGAATAACAGCAGCAATAACAGCAGAATCCAACCCCTGCAGTCACTTGTGAACTCGCTGGTGTCTCAGCAGGTTGGGTGACTGAGTGAATCCCTTCCCACACTCAGAGCAGTGATCCTGATACCACTTCCACAGCAAGAGTTTCGTGGATAAGTTTGTGATCTATTTCTCTCCTTTCTCAAGATTGTTTCTCTTTGTTTCTCTCAATGGAGCAAGAAGGAAAGGATTTGCATTTCTATAGTGTCTTTCATGGCCTCAGGACGACCCACAGTGTTTTACAGCCAAGGAAATACTTATTCAAGTCTAGTCACTTCAAATGTGGGAAAACGCAGCAGCCAATTGACACTCAAAACAGCAATAAGAAAGCAACAGATAATCTGGTTTAGCGATGTTAGTTGAAGGATAAATATTGGCCGGGACAAACTTCCTTGCTTTTCTTTGAATAATGCCACAGGAGAGGGAAGTTTTAGTTTAATGTCGCACAGTACTTTTGGTGTGTAGTCACTATTGTAATGTAGGAAACACAGCAACCAATTTGCAGACAAGCAAACTCCCACAAACAGCAATGTGATATGATCAGATAATGTTTTTTTTTGTTATGTTGATTGAGGGATAAATATTGGTCAGGGCACCAGGAATAACTGCGCTGCTCTTTTTCAAAATAGCACCATGGGATCTTTTACTTCCACCTGAGAGAGCAGACACAGCCTCGGTTTAACATCTCATCTGAAAGACAGCACCGCCAACACTTCCACATGTGGGGCAGGTGGCCGCATCGTCCGTGTCCCGTGGGGATTGGGTTGAGCGCCGTCCACTGTCTTCGAGGGAGGCCGAAGCCAGCAACCCCTGCTGTTGGCTCAGTGATGAGATGTTGGTTCTTTATGTCGTCTGCATCCCACGATTCTATCCACCTGCACAGTAGGTCGCTACCAGCTGCCCGAACATTTGCTGCAGATTCCCAGAACGGTCGGCGCGATTTTAAGCGCTTTCGCGGTGGGTTTTTCAAGTCTTCATGGAGGAGCTGATGACAACCTACACGTGGTCTCGGTGTGTGTGCGAGTTCACCAAGAACTTGCCAACCAATGTCATCAAGAAGATGACCGAACATCCGAATGTGGCCTCCCGGTCTGAAAAGCATGAAATCATCGAACATGTCCAATAGAAATCACTGACTAGTCACGCGTGTGCCTATGGTAACACTGTTTTGGCCTCATGCACTCATTTTAGTAGAAAATACCTTGCACACTATCGTGCAATACAGGGAAATGTACTTCACATATATATATTTACTTAATAAACATCATTACCACCATTCAGTAATCAAGGAAATAAAGCACTCGCAATGATCAATAAACACCCATACGCTCTGCTTTTCCTCTTACCATTTTACCAAGAAAAGCACAAACAGGTTAAACTACCCATGCAAACTCTGAAACATAGAAACATAGAAATTAGGTGCAGGAGTAGGCCATTTGGCCCTTCGAACCTGCACCACCATTCGATAAGATCATGGCTGATCATTCCCTCAGTACCTCTTTCCTGCTTTCTCTCCATACCCCTTGATCCCCTTAGCCGTAAGGGCCATATCTAACTCCCTCTTGAATATGTCCAATGAACTGGCATCAACAACTCTCTGCGGCAGGGAATTCCACAGGTTAACAACTCTCTGAGTGAAGAAGTTTCTCCTCATCTCAGTCCTAAATGGCCTACCCCTTATCCTAAGACTGTGTCCCCTGGTTCTGGACTTCCCCAACATCGGAAACAATCTATGCGCATCTAACCTGTCCCGTCCCGCTAGAATCTTGTATGTTTCTATGAAATCCTCTCTCATCCTTCTAAACTCCAATGTATAAAGGCCCAGTTAAGAACATAAGAACATAAGAATTAGGAACAGGAGTAGGCCATCTAGCCCCTCGAGCCTGCTCCGCCATTCAATAAGATCATGGCTGATCTGGTCGTGGACTCAGTTCCACTTACCCGCCCTCTCCCCGTAACCCTTAATTCCCTTATTGCTTAAAAATCTATCTATCTTTGGCTTGAAAACATTCAATGAGCCAGCCTCAACGGCTTCCTTAGGCAGAGAATTCCACAGATTCACAACCCTCTGGGAGAAGAAATTCTTTCTCAACTCGGTTTTAAATTGGCTCCTCCGTATTTTGAGGCTGTGCCCCCTAGTTCTAGTCTCCCCCACCAATGGAAACAACCTCTCTGCCTCTATCTTGTCTATCCCTTTCATGATTTTAAATGTTTCTATAACATCACCCCTCATCCTTCTGAACTCCAAGGAGTAAAGACCCAGTCTACTCAATCTATCATCATAAGGTAACCCCCTCATTTCTCAAATCAGCCTAGTGAATCGTCTCTGTACCCCTTCCAAAGCTAGTATATCCTTCCTTAAGTAAGGTGACCAAAACTGCATGCAGTACTCCAGGTGCGGACTTACCAATACCTTATACAGTTGCAGCAACACCTCCCTGCTTTTGTACTCCATCCCTTTCGCAATGAAGGCCAGCATTCCATTTGCCTTCCTGATTACCTGCTGCACCTGCAAACTAACCTTTTGGGATTCATGCACAAGGACCCCCAGGTCCCTCTGCACCACAGCATGTTGTAATTTCTCCCCATTCAAATAATATTCCCTTTTACTGTTTTTTTTCCCCAAGGTGGATGACCTCACACTTTCCGACATTGTATTCCATCTGCCAAACCTTAGCCCATTCGCTTAACCTATCCAAATCTCCTTGCAGCCTCTCTGAGTCCTCTACACAACCCGCTTTCCCACTAATCTTAGTGTCATCTGCAAATTTTGTTGCACTACACTCTGTCCCCTCCTCTAGGTCATTTATGTATATTGTAAACAGTTGTGGTCCCAGCACTGATCCCTGTGGCACACCACTAACCACTGATTTCCAACCGGAAAAGGACCCATTTATCCCGACTCTCTGCTTTCTGTTCACCAGCCAATTCTCTATCCATGCTAATACATTTCCTCTGACTCCGCGTACCTTTATCTTCTGCAGTAACCTTTTGTGTGGCACCTTATCGAATGCCTTTTGGAAATCTAAATACACCACATCCATCGGTACACCTCTATCTACCATGCTCGTTATATCCTCAAAGAATTCCAGTAAGTTAGTTAAACATGATTTCCCTTTCATGAATCCATGCTGCGTCTGCTTGATTGCACTATTCCTATCCAGATGTCCCACTATTTCTTCCTTAATGATAGTTTCAAGCATTTTCCCCACTACAGATGTTAAACTAACTGGCCTATAGTTACCTGCCTTTTGCCTGCCCCCTTTTTTAAACAGAGGCGTTACATTAGCTGCTCTCCAATCTACTGGTACCTCCCCAGAGTCCAGAGAATTTTGGTAGATTATAACGAATGCATCTGCTATAACTTCCGCCATCTCTTTTAATACCCTGTGATGCATTTCATCAGGACCAGGGGACTTGTCTACCTTCAGTCCCATTAGTCTGTCCAGCACTACCTCCCTAGTGATAGTGATCATCTCAAGGTCCTCCCTTCCCACATTCCTATGACCAGCAATTTTTGGCATGGTTTTTGTGTCTTCCACTGTGAAGACGGAAGCAAAATAATTGTTTAAGGTCTCAGCCATTTCCACATTTCCCATTATTAAATCCCCCTTTTCATCTTCTAAGGGACCAACATTTACTTTAGTCACTCTTTTCCGTTTTATATATCTGTAAAAGCTTTTACTATCTGTTTTTATGTTTTGCACAAGTTTACCTTCATAATCTATCTTTCCTTTCTTTATTGCTTTTTTAGTCATTCTTTGCTGTTGCTTAAAATGTTCCCAATCCTCTAGTTTCCCACTAACCTTGGCCACCTTATACGCATGGTCTTTGATTTGATACTTTCCTTTATTTCCTTGGTTATCCACGGCTGGTTATCTCTTCTCTTGACGCCCTTCTTTTTCACTGGAATATATTTTTGTTGCGCATTATGAAAGAGCTCCTTAAAAGTCCTCCACTGTTCCTCAGTTGTACCACCGTTTAGTCCTTGTTTCCAGTCTACTTTAGCCAACTCTGTCCTCATCCCACTGTAGTCCCCTTTGTTTAAGCATAGTACTCTCGTTTCTGACACAACTTCCTCATCCTCAATCTGTATTACAAATTCAATCATATTGTGATCACTCATTCCGAGAGGATCTTTTACGGGGAGATCGTTTATTTTTCCTGTCTCGTTACACAGGACCAGATCCAAAATGGCTTGCTCCCTTGCCGGCTCTGTTACATACTGTTCTAAGAAACAATCCCGTATGCATTCTATGAATTCCTCCTCCAGGCTACCCCCTGCGATTTGATTTGACCAATCGATATGTAGGTTAAAATCCCCCATAACTACTGCCGTTCCTTTTTCACATGCCTCTATTATTCCCTTGATTATTGCCTGCCCCACCGTGAAGTTATTATTTGGGGGCCTATAAACTACGCCGACCAGTGACTTTTTCCCCTTACTATCTCTAATCTCCACCCACAATGATTCAACATTTTGTTCATTGGAGCCAATATCATCCCTCACAACTGCCCTGATATCATCCTTTATTAACAGAGCTACCCCACCTCCTTTCCCTTCTTGTCTATCTTTCTGAATTGTCAGATACCCCTGTTTGTTTAATTCCCAGTCTTGGCCACCTTGCAACCATGTTTCTGTAATGGCCACCAAATCATACCCATTTGTAATGATTTGTGCCGTCAACTCATTTACTTTATTTCTAATGCTGCGTGCATTTAGGTAGAGTGTTTTCATCCTGGTTTTTAAACCATGATTTTTAGTTTTTACCCCTCCTGCAGCCCTTTTATATTCAGTGGCCCTTTTTGTTTCTTGCCTTTGGTTTCTCTGCCCTCCACTTTTACTCATCTCTTTTCTGTCTTTTGTTTTTGTCTCCTTTTTGTTTCCCTCTGTCTCCCTGTATTGGTTCCCATCTTCCTGCCATATTAGTTTAACTCCTCACCAACAGCACTCGCAAACACTCCCCCTAGGACATTGGTTCCGTTCCTGCCCAAGTGCAGACCGTCCGGTTTGTACTGGTCCCACCTCCCCCAGAACCTGTTCCAATGCCCCACGAATTTGAATCCCTCCCTGCTGCACCACTGCTCAAGCCACGTATTCATCTGTGCTATCCTGCGATTCCTACGCTGACTAGTACGTGGCACTGGTAGCAATCCCGAGATTACTACTTTTGAGGTCCTACTTTTTAATTTAACTCCTAGCTCCTTAAATTCGTCTCGTAGGACCTTATCCCTTTTTTTTTACCTATGTCGTTGGTACCAACGTGCACCACGACAACTGGCTGTTCTCCCTTCCTTTTCAGAATGTCCTGCACTCGCTCGGAGACATCCTTGACCCTTGCACCAGGGAGGCAACATACCATCCTGGAGTCTCGATTGCGGCCGCAGAAACGCCTATCTATTCCCCTTATGATTGAATCCCCTATCACTATCGCTCTCCCACTCTTTTTTATGCCCTCCTGTACAACAGAGCCAGCCACGGTGCCATGAACTTGGCTGCTGTTGCTCTCCCCTAATGAGTCATCTCCCTCAACAGCACTCAAAACAGTGTATCTGTTTTGCAGGGGGATGACCAGATGGGACCCCTGCACTACCTTCTTTGTACTACTCTTCCTGCTGGTCTTCCATTCCCTAGCTGGCTGTGGACCCTTCTCATGCGGTAAGACCAACTCACTACACGTGCCACTTATGTCATTCTCAGCATCGTGGATGCTCCAGAGTGAATCCACCCTCAGCTCCAATTCCACAACGCGGTCCATCAGGAGATGGAGGCGGATACACTTCTTACACACGTAGTCGTCAGGGACACCGGAAGCGTCCCTGAGTTCCCACATGGCACAGGAGGAGCATATCACGTGACCGAGCTCTCCTGCCATGCCTTAACCCTTAGATACCCTTAAATTGGTAATAACAATGTTACAGTTTACTTACTGATATAAAAAATAAAAAGAAAAGCTACTCACCAATCACCAGCCAATCACTTACCCCATTGGCTGTGACGTCACCTTTTGATTCCTTTCTACTTCTTTTTTGCTTTCTCTCCCGCTGTAGCTGCACAAGCACGCCTTTATAGGCCGCTCCAACGCTGCTCCCGCCTCTCGCCAACTGCCGCTGACTCTCGAGCTCCTGCTGGGCCTTTATAGACCGCTCCGACACTGCTCCCACCTCTCGCCAACTGCCGCTGACTCTCGAGCTCCTGCTGGGCCTTTATAGACCGCTCCGACACTGCTCCCGCCTCTCGCCAACTGCCGCTGACTCTCGAGCTCCCGCTAGGCCTTTATAGGCCGCTTATAGTTGATCCAGTCTCTTCTCATATGTCAGTCCAGCCATCCCGGGAATCAGTCTGGTGAACCTTCGCTGCACTCCCTCAATAGCAAGAACGTCCTTCCTCAGATTAGGAGACCAAAATTGAACATAATATTCCAGGTGAGGCCTCACCAAGGCCCTGTACAACTGCAGTAAGACCTCCCTGCTCCTATACTCAAATCCCCTAGCTATGAAGGCCAACATACCATTTGGCTTCTTTACTGCCTATTGTACCTGTATGCCAACTTTCAATGACTGATGAACCATGACACCCAGGTCTTGTTGCAGATCCCTTTTTCCTAATCTGCCACCATTCAATAATATTCTGTCTTCACGTTTTTGCTCCAAAGTGAATCACCTCACATTTATCCACATTATACTGCATCTGCCATGCATTTGCCCAATCACCTAACCTGTCTAAGTCATCCTGCAGCCTCTTAGCATCCCCCTCTCAGCTCACACCGCCACCCAGTTTAGTGTCATTTGCAAACTTGGAGATATTACACTCAATTCCTTCATCTAAATCATTGATGCATATTGTAAATAGCTGGGGTCCCAGCACTGAGCTCTGCGGCATTCCACTAGTTACTGCCTGCCATTCTGAAAAGGACCCGTTTATCCCGACTCTCTGCTTCCTGTCTGCCAACCAGTTCTCTATCCACGTCAGTATATTACCCCCAATACCATGTGCTTTAATTTTGCACACCAATCTCTTGTGTGGGACCTTGTCAACAGCCTTTTGAAAGTTCAAATACACCACATCCACTGGTTCTCCCTTGTCCACTCTACTAGTTATATCCTCAAAAAATTCCAGAAGATTTGTCAAGCATGATTTCCCCTTCATAAATCCATGCTGACTTGGACCAATCCTGTCACTGCTCTCCAAATGCGCTGCTATTTCATCCTTAATAATTGATTCCAACATTTTCCCCACCACTGATGTCAGGCTAACTGGTCTATAATTACCCGCTTTCTCTCTCCCTTCCTTTTTAAAAAGTGGTGTTACATTAGCTATCCTCCAGTGCATGGGAACTGATCCCGAGTCGATAGACTGTTGGAAAATGATCATCAATGCATCCACTATTTCTAGGGCCACTTCCTTAAGTACTCTGGGATGCAGACTATCAGGCCCCGGGGATTTATCGGCTTTCAATCCCATCAATTTCCCAAACACAATTTCCCGCCTAATAAGGATATCCTTCAGTTCCTCCTTCTCGCTAGACCCTCGGTCCCCTAGTATTTCCGGAAGGTTATTTGTCTCTTCCTTCGTGAAGACAGAACCAAAGTATTTGTTCAATTGGTCTATCATTTCTTTGATCCCCATTATAAATTCACCTGAATCGACTGCAAGGGACCTACGTTTGCCTTCACTAATCTTTTTCTCTTCACATATCTATAGAAGCTTTTGCAGTCAGTTTTTATGTTCCCGGCAAGCTTCTTTTCGTACTCTATTTCCCCCACTTAATTAAACCCTTTGTCCTCCTCTGCTGAATTCTAAATTTCTCCCAGTCCTCAGGTTTGCTGCTTTTTCTGGCCAATTTATATGCCTCTTCCTTGGATTTAACACTATCCTTAATTTCCCTTGTTAGCCACGGTTGAGCCACCTTCCCCGTTTAATTTTAATCCATACAGGGATGCACAATTGCTGAAGTTCATCCATGTGATCTTTAAATGTTTGCCATTGCCTATCCACTGTCAACCCTTTAAGTATCATTTGCCAGTGTATTCTAGCCAATTCACGCCTCAAACCATCGAAGTTACCTTTCCTTAAATTCAGGACCCTAGTTTCTGAATTAACTGTGTCACTCTCCATCCTAATGAAGAATTCTACCATGTTATGGGCACTCTTCTCCAAGGGGTCTCGCACAACAAGATTGCTCATTAATCCTTTCTCAAATATGAGTACTGAGATCGCATGCTCAGCAAGAGTGACTATAACTCATATTTTATTTACTGTGCTAATCAGAAATGCAATTACAAGATCTTGATTCCCATTTGGCCACATGTGGCTGGTGGCTAACATACTGGACAACACTGTGCTAGATGAGAAAAGAAAAAAAGAAAGACTTGGATTTATACCGCGCCTTTCACGACCACCGGATATCTCAAAGCGCTTTACAGCCAATGAAGTACTTTTGGATTGTAGTAATGTTGTAATGTGGGAAATGCGGCAGCCAATTTGCGCACAAACAAGCTCCCACAAACAGCATCATCATCATCGGCAGTCCCTCGGAATCAAGGAAGACTTGCTTCCACTCTAAAAATGAGTCCTTAGGTGGCTGAACAGTCCAATACAAGAACCACAGTCCCTGTCACAGGTGGGACAGATAGTCATTGAGGGAAGGGGTGGGTGGGACAGGTTTGCCGCACACTCTTTCCTCTGCCTGCGCTTGATTTCTGCATGCTTTCGGCGATGAGACGCGAGGTGCTCAGCGCCCTCCCGGATGCACTTCCTTCACTTAGGGCGGTCTTTGGCCAGGGACTCCCAGGTGTCAGTGGGGATGTTGCACTTTATCAGGGAGACTTTGAGGGTGCCCTTGTAACGTTTCCTCTGCCCATCTTTGGCTCTTTTGCCATGATGAAGTTCGAATGGGGTGCTTGCTTTGGGAGTCTCGTATCAGGCATGCAAACAATGTGGCCTGGCCAGCGGAGCTGATCAAGTGTGGTCAGTGCTTCAATGCTGGGGATGTTGGCCTGGTCGAGGACGCTAAAGTTGGTGCATCTGTCCTCCCAGGGGATTTGCAGGATCTTGCGGTGACATCGTTGGTGGTATTTCTCCAGCGATTTGAGGTGTCTACTGTATATGGTTCATGTCTCTGAGCCATACAGGAGGGCAGGTATTACTACAGCCCTGTAGACCATGAGCTTCGTGGCAGATTTGAGGACCTGGTCTTCAAACACTCTATTCCTCAGGCGACCGAAAGCTGCACTGGAACACTGGAGGCGGTGTTGAATCTCGTCGTCAATATCTGCTCTTGTTGATAAGAGGCTCCCGAGGTATGGGAAATGGTCCACGTTATCCAGGGCCGCGCCGCGGATCTTGATGACTAGGGTGGGGATAAGTGGTGTGTGGCGAGGACAGGCTGGTGGAGGACCTTTGTCTTATGGATGTTTAGCGTAAGGTCCATGCTTTCGTATGCCTCAGTTAATACGTCGACTATGACTTGGAATTCAGCCTCTGTATGTGGGCAGATGCAGGCGTCGTCCGCTTACTGTTGCCCGACGACAGAGGTTGGGGTGGTCTTGGACCTGGCCTGGAGACGACGAAGCTTGAACAGGTTCCCACTGGTTCTGTAATTTAGTTCCACTCCAGCGGGGAGCTTGTTGGGCCTACCTCAGGCGCGAACCTTCCCTCCGAACCTCCACGCCACTCATGGGCGATGACGACCAGACTACCAGCCACAACCGAGCCTCCTGCAGTGGTGACCTGGACCTCTTCCGTCCTTCAATGACCTCCTTCGACGTCGACTCAGCCGCCCCACACAATCCCCGATCCTCGACGACGCTCGGCGAGCCAGGTGAGTTTCCGACCAGGTGATCGGGCCTTCTCCAGCGGCGGCGGCTGGGCTTCTCCACAAACAGCAACATGATAATGACCTGTTGTTGTTATGTTGAATGAGGGATACATATTGGACACTATCGAAAATAGTGCCATGGGATCTTTTACGTCCACCTGAGAGAGCAGACAGGGCCTGGGTTTAACGTCTCATCCGAAAGTCGGCGCCCCCGACAGTGCAGGACTCCCTTAGTCAGCCGAGATTTATGTGCAGACTATGAACCCACAACTTTCTGACACAGAGGCGAGGGTGCTGCACACTGAGCCACAGCTGCAGGACAGATTCAGGCTCGACAAGATATTCTCCACAGTTACCGACCTGTCCGCTGGCAGTCACTGTATAATGTATAACAGTTGGAGGATGTTTGATACCCCTATACCCCTACACTGGTATCTGGGTTCCCTGGTGGTCCGGTGGTTAGGATTCAGTGCTCTCACTGCCTTGGCCTGGGTTTGATTCCCAGTCAGGGAAATAGCACTTTCCCAGCCATCACATCTTACTTTTGATTTGAGGATAAAATGATCCTCTGATGACTCTGGTTGTAAGCAGTTATTACAATAGCATCAGGGGAAAAAAGGGGAGAAAATTGAAGAAAAAGAAAGCTGAATAAGAGTTTACCAGCCCTGTTTTCGTGGTACAGTACTATATGCAGATTATTGATAATCTCGAATGCAGGATTTGCCTACTGTTGAGCATTCTGCTGTTCTGTGTTCCTTAATTGTCCGCTTTGGCTCAGCGGTAGGTCTCTTGCTTCTGTTGCTGCAACCACAGACTTAAATACATAACCTGGAGCGATGCTTTCAAAGTAATTAACTAGGTCTGAAGTGCTTTGTGATGTTCTGAGAATGTGAAAGGTGAAATAAAAATGCAAGTGCCTTCTTAATATATAAAAGCACCCAGAACTACAATTTTAGATAATCACTCAATTCAAAACCCTTCACACTAAAAATTAATTGAAGTGATTAGTTTCCACAATTGCTTCTACTTCTTTTTGGCAAGGGAGGTGATCAGCAATGTTCAAAAGACCAAGTCCAGAATGGTGAAACAGTGGGTAGCTTTTTTTATTCATTCACGGGATATGGGGGTCACTGGCAAGGCCAGCATTTATTGCCCATCCCTAATTGCTCTTGAGAAGGTAGTGATGAGCCGCCTTCTTGAACCGCTGCAGTCCGTGTGGTGAAGGTACTCCCACAGTGCTGTTAGGGAGGAAGTTCCAGGATTTTGACCCAGCGACGATGAAGGATCGGTGGATCCGGGGCCAGAAAGGTGAGTAAATGTACAGGACCGCCCACCTGGGCCCCACAAGGAAATGTTGGGCCTACCCTGCCCCAGGCATACCTCCCGACTTTCCTTCTGACCACTTACCTGAATGGCAGGACCATTCCTAGTGGCAACCTCCTGCCGCCAGAATTCCCGCTTCCGCCCGCTCGCCGGATGGCCAGTTAACGCTTCCCGATGGGTTCGGGCGGGAAACTGATGTGGGCGCTGTGATATATTCTTTACGACATCACAAGCACACACAGACTACAAGATGGCTCCAATACATCATGTGACTTTTATTGTATTTACATCAGCAGTTGCATTACCACAGTAGTTCACGAGGTGGAGCAGTCGGCCACTAGGTGGACCTCTATTACAGGCGCAGAGATGAGGTCCAGGAGTGAAAACCTCCTGGGCCCCACATTGCAGAGGTTCCCCGTCTACCTCGGCGCCCCCCCCCACCCCTCCCCCTCCCCACCGACCCACTCAAACCTCTACCACCGGGCGTTAAAATCCAGTCTGATCCTGTCCTCACTTGACATTCATTTCCAGCAGCTGTCACTAGATAGCGATCGGGACCCAAACCGATTTGTTCTGCCATAATGCAAGAGTGCTTAGGCAAGCTTGACAACCCTACCTCAACCTTGGGTAACTCTTTCAGATGTGATGTTCAACCAAGGCCTCGTCTGGATCAGGTAGCCGTTAAGATCCCAAGGCAATATTGAAGGAAGAGCAGGCACTCCGTGTCTTTGCCAACATTCCTCTCTCAACCATCAGCACCAAAAGAAATTGCTGCAAATATTAACACATTCCTACCATCCCTATAAATATTACCACATTCCTGCCCACCTCCCCCCCGCCCACCACACACACACACAAATATTAACACAGTCCCAGGGTCCCCTGCAAATATTGACACACCCTCAGGAACACTTCGACCTAACTTCGGAAGAAGCACTGCTATCAACACTGAACATTTTTAATAGTATCTATCAATAGAAATAATGTCCTAGTAAGTCTACAAATGTTAAAAGGCAGAATCTGATACACTCTCAGGGTACAGGGGCCCTATGGGCTTAGGGCGTTATTTAAAAGTTGAAAGAAATGATAACAGTGCAAGGACTTGGGTTTAGGTGGCCAACTATCTTCTCCGCATACCTATTAATCTGCTACGAGAACTGAATTATTTTCTTTGACTGTGTTTTGAAATGATTTTTGTGTTTTGGCACTATCGCTGGGCATTTGATGAGAGAAAGATTCCATTGCTCTGACTGATGAGGAAACAACATTGATGCAGGGAGATTGGAACCTAAACTTTGACGGAAATGTAATCTCGGCAAATCTGGCATTTGCATAGCCCAAAAATCGACACGTCACCTTCTTTTCTCTCTCCTTGCTGAGACACAGCTTCTTGGAAAATATACTCTTGACATGTGACTCTGGTTGTTCAGCGCTGAGAGATCAAGATCTTCTGGATGTCTTGAAGTACTTCGCCATCCAAAGACGGACGAACATCCCTCCTGCCCCTGTTTTTGATGGGAGGAAAGTGGTGGGAGTGAGGCGTGATCACCTGCCATCTTAACTCCCTTGCCACCTGTACCATCCCCACCTCGTCGCAGGAGGTTAAAATCATTCTCCTGTGTTCAATGCAGCAACTCTGAATTGGTGTTGAGAACATTTTCCTCAGAAGGAAAGACTTGCATTTATCGTAACTCATTTCATATCCTCAGCACATCGCAAAATACTTGGCAGGCTATTACACCGACTGAAGTAATGTTTGTGGCATCGTCCCTGAAAATGGCTGCTGCAAACTCACCTCCATAACAACAATGATTCACTTCAATGTGACTATTTCTATGTGAAGAGTTTTAGCACGTGAACAGGTGCTGACCACTGCATGAAGCATTGACCACACTTGATCAGCTCCGCTGGGCAGGCCACATCGCTCGCATGCCAGACACGAGACTCCCAAAGCAAGCGCTCTACTCAGAACTCCTTCATGGCAAATGAGCCAAAGGTGGGCAGAGGAAACGTTACAGGGACACCCTGAAAGCCTCCCTGATAAAGTGCAGCATCCCCACTGACACCTGGGAGTCCCTGGCCAAAGATCGTCCTCAGTGGAGGAAGTGCATCCGGGAGGGCACCGAGCACCTCGAGTCTCATCGCCGAGAGCATGCAGAAATCAGGCGCAGGCAGCAGAAGGAGCGTGTGGCAAACCTGTCCCACCCACTCCTTCCCTCAACGACTATCTGTCCCACCTGTGACAGGGACTATGGTTCTCGTATTGGACTGTTCAGTCACCTAAGGACTCATTTTTAGAGTGGAAGCAAGTCTTCCTCGATTCTGAGGGACTGCCTATGATGATGACATTTTTCTTTCTTGCTTGCTTTCTTTCTTTCACTCTCTTTCTCTCTTGCTTTCTTTCTCTTTCTTTCTTGCTCTCTTTCTTTTTCTTTCTCTCTCTTTCTTTCTCACTCTTCCTCTCTTTCTATCTTTCTCTCTCTCTCTCTCTTTCTATCTTTCTCTCTTTCTTTTTCACTCTCTTTCTATCTTTCTCTCATTCTTTTTTGCTCTCTTTCTGTCTTTCCAACTAGACAAACAATAAAACAAAATTTCCTGCCATGATTTCAAATACCTTTGACTAAATTTGCATGAATTGTCTATGCTGGCTGTTGTCATGCTGGAAGTACACGATCGACCAGTTTTATGATTTGCCTCTACATTTAGTTTGCTTTGGTGAATGCTGGAATTCTAAATGAAAGATTAGTTCAAGGGAGACTAGAACTAGGGGGCATAATCTTAGAATACGGGGCCGCCAATTTAAAACTGAAATGAGGAGGAATTTCTTCTCTCAGAGGGTTGTAAATCTGTGGAATTCGCTGCCTGAGACCTGTGGAAGGTGGGACATTGAATAAATTTAAGACAGAGATAGACAGTTTCCTGAACAATAAGGGAATAAGGGGTTATGTAGAGCGGGCAGGGAAGTGGACCTGAGTCCATGATCAGATCAGCCATGATCGTATTAAATGGAGGAGCAGGCTCGAGGGGCCATATGGCCTTCTCCTGCTCCTATTTCTAATGTTCTTATGTTCTTATAAGCAGTACGCTGCAGCGGATAGAGACCTTCTGTCAGTTAGCAGCTCAATCAAGTTAATTACTCAGCCATTCCACTTGCTAAAAATGCACCAGTCTTCGAAGAAAGCCATTTGAAAGCAGTCAGGGAGGTAATGGTGGTGCTGTGTGAGGTGGAATTGTCAGTTCGTTTGTGATCACCAGAGAGAGAGACAGGAAAAAAAGGAATTTAACTGAACTGTCCACAGATTTCATGTTTTCTGTCTCTCGCTCATGTGCTGAGGTACACGGGTGGAATAGAAAATCACCTGCAACAGGGTTGATGTCAGAAAGAACTTGAAAGAAAACAAAGAAAGACTTGCATTTCTGTAGCGCCTTTCACGACCTCAGGACATAGCAAAGCGTTTTGCAGCCATTGCAGTGTAGTCACTGTTGTAATGTGGGAAACGCGGCAGCCAATTTATGCACAGCAAGCTCCCACAGATAGCAATGTGATAATGATCAGATAATCTGTTTTCGTGATGTTGCTTGCGGGTTCTTCTTTGTAATAGCATCATGAGGGTCTTTTATATCCACCCGAGAAAGCAGACATATATTTACAGCACCTTATCATGCCCTAAATTAGAAACATAGAAACATAGAAAATAGATGCAGGAGTAGGCCATTCAGCCCTTCTAGCCTGCACCGCCATTCAATGAGTTCATGGCTGAACATGCAACTCCAGTACCCCCTTCCTGCTTTCTCGCCATACCCCTTGATCCCCCGAGTAGTAAGGACTTTATCTAACTCCCTTTTGAATATATTTAGTGAATTGGCCTCAACTATTTTCTGGGTGAAGAAGTTTCTCCTCATCTCGGTCCTAAATGGCTTACTCCTTATCCTTAGACTGTGACCTCTGGTTCTGGACTTCCCCAACATTGGGAACATTCTTCCTGCATCTAACCTGTCTAAACCCGTCAGAATTTTAAACGTTTCTATGAGGTCCCCTCTCATTCTTCTGAACTCCAGTGAATACAAGCCCAGTTGATCCAGTCTTTCTTGATAGGTCAGTCCCACCATCCCGGGAATCAGTCTGGTGAATCTTCGCTGCACTCCCTCAATAGCAAGAATGTCCTTCCTCAAGTTAGGAGACCAAAACTGTACACAATACTCCAGGTGTGGCCTCACCAAGGCCCTGTACAACTGTAGCAACATCTCCCTGCCCCTGTACTCAAATCCCCTTGCTATGAAGGCTAACATGCCATTTGCTTTCTTAACCGCCTGCTGTACCTGCATGGCAACCTCCAATGACTGATGTACCATGACACCCAGGTCTCGTTGCACCTCCCCTTTTCCTAATCTGTCACCATTCAGATAATAGTCTGTCTCTCTGTTTTTACCACCAAAGTGGATAACCTCACATTTATCCACATTATACTTCATCTGCCATGCATTTGCCCACTCACCTAACCTATCCAAGTCACTCTGCAGCCTCATAGCATCCTCCTCGCAGCTCACACTGCCACCCAACTTAGTGTCATCCGCAAATTTGGAGATACTACATTTAATCCCCTCGTCTAAATCATTAATGTACAATGTAAACAGCTGGGGCCCCAGCACAGAACCTTGCGGTACCCCACTAGTCACTGACTGCCATTCTGAAAAGTACCCATTTACTCCTACTCTTTGCTTCCTGTCTGACAACCAGTTCTCAATCCACTTCAGCACACTACCCCCAATCCCATGTGCTTTAACTTTGCACATTAATCTCTTGTGTGGGACCTTGTCGAAAGCCTTCTGAAAGTCCAAATATACCACATCAACTGGTTCTCCCTTGTCCACTTTACTGGAAACATCCTCAAAAAATTCCAGAAGGTTTGTCAAGCATGATTTCCCTTTCACAAATCCATGCTGACTTGGACCTATCATGTCACCATTTTCCAAATGCACTGCTATGACATCCTTAATAATTGATTCCATCATTTTACCAACTACTGAGGTCAGGCTGACCGGTCTATAATTCCCTGTTTTCTCTCTCCCTCCTTTTTTAAAAAGTGGGGTTACATTGGCTACCCTCCACTCGATAGGAACTGATCCAGAGTCAATGGAATGTTGGAAAATGACTGTCAATGCATCCACTATTTCCAAGGCCACCTCCTTAAGTACTCTGGGATGCAGTCCATCAGGCCCTGGGGATTTATCGGCCTTCAATCCCATCAATTTCCCCAACACAATTTCCCGACTAATAAAGATTTCCCTCAGTGCCTCCTCCTTACTAGACCCTCTGACCCCTTTTACATTGCATTCAATGAATTACTTCTGAAGTGTAGTCACTCTGGTGTCAACGATGTTGAATTTCTCCCCCAATGTGCTTTTGCCGGTTTTGGGTGTGGAAAGACACCACATGAACTCCCTGCTCTTCAGAGAGTAATCTTTGCCACTGGATCAAGATCTAGCTCTGTCAAGCCCGTGTGGTGGCTGGTGTGCAACGGTCACCACACGTTAAAAACATCCACGCACAAGCATCTTCCACCCTTCAAGATGTAGTTCGGGACCTGGAATATTAGGTCCTTCATTGAAACACCTGTGAACTCATCCCTTTTTGGCGTGGAAGCAAGTCATCCTCGCTTCAAGGGACTGCCTATGACTCCTCAATACAACACTGAAGTATCAGCCCACGTTCTGTGTTCAGGGCCTGATGGGGTTGAGCTCACAATCCTTTAATTCTGGAGGCAGGAGTACTATCAACATAGCCAAAGTGACACTCCAGCTCACCCAATGGCTTACTGCATAAATGCAGCCTCCGCCATGTAGTATGAATCCAGATAGGCCATAGAGGTCAGGTTTGGTCCCCTGCCTGTGTTGAGTTAGATGATCTTTGTCAGCAGCAGCAACAAGGTCCATGGCCGCAAGGCTTTTGAGCCGGTGCAGTCATTGTGTACTTCAACCAGTTGGCCAACTTTCATATGCACAAATTTAAGCTGTATAAGGCTAGATCAGTCTAAGTCAGCATGGATTTATGAAAGGGAAATCATGCTTGACAAATCTTCGAGTTTTTTGAGGATGTAACTAGGAGAGTGGACAAGGGAGAACCAGTAGATGTGGTGTATTTGGACTTTCAAAAGGCCTTTGACAAGGTCCCACACAAGAGATTAGTGTGCAAAATTAAGGCACATGGTATTGGGGGTAATGTATTGACATGGATAGAGAACTGGTTGGCAGACAGGAAGCAAAGAGTGGGAATAAACGGGTCCTTTTCAGAATGGCAGGCAGTGACTCGTGGGGTACCGTAAGGTTCGGTGCTGGGGCCCCAGCTATTTACAAAATACATTCATGATTTAGACAAAGGAATTGAGTGTAATATCTCCAAGTTTGCAGATGACACTAAGCTGAGTGACAGTGTGAGCTGTGAGGAGGATGCCAAGAGGCTGCAGGGTGACTTGGACAGGTTAGGTGAGTGGACAAATGCATGGCAGATGCAGTATAATGTAGATAAATGTGAAGTTATCCACTTTGGTGGCAAAATCAGGAAGGCAGATTATTATCTGAATGGTGACAGATTAGTAAAAGGGGAGGTGCAACGAGACCTGGGTGTCATGGTACATCAGTCACTGAAGGTAGGCATGCAGGTACAGCAGGCAGTAAAGAAAGCAAATGGCATGTTGGCCTTCATTGCGAGAGGATTTGAGTATAGGAGCAGAGAGGTCTTACTGCAGTTGCACAGGGCCTTGGAGAGACCACACCTTGAGTATTGTGTGCAGTTTTGGTCTCCTAATCTGAGGAAGGACATGCTTGCTATTGAGGGAGTGCAGCGAAGGTTCACCAGACTAATTCCCGGAATAGCAGGACTGACCTATGAAGAAAGATTGGATCGGCTAGGCTTATACTCACTGGAATTTAGACGAATGAGAGGGGATCTCGTAGAAACATATAAAGTTATGACAGGACTGGACTGGTTTGATGCAGGAAGAATGTTCCCGATGTTGGGGAAGTCCAGAACCAGGGGTCACAGTCTAAGGATAAGGGGTAAGCCATATAGGACCGAGATGAGGGGAAACATTTTCACCTAGAGAATTGTGAACCTGTGGAATTCTCTACCACAGAAAGTTGCTGAGTCCAGTTCGTTAGATATATTCAAGAGCAAGTTAAATGTGGTCCTTACGGCTAAGGGGATCAGGGGTTATGGAGAGAAGGCGGGATTGGGGTACTGAAGTTGCATGATCAGCCATGATCATATTGAATGGCGGTGCAGGCTCGAAGGACCAAATGGCCTGTTGCTGCACCTATTTTCTATGTTTCTAGCTTTCTAGATGAGACGTCAGGAGATGGTTCTTTCCCCAGAGAATAGTAGACCTCTGGAACAAGCTGATGTTTCACGTGGTGGATGCAGACTCGCTGAATTCCTTCAAGTGAAAGCTGGATTTGTTTCTGGCTGCGCCAGAGATCACCTCTTACAGAAGGTAGGTACTGCAGGGAATTTAATGACCAGAGTGATCTTGTGGACGAGTTTCGATCACCTAGATGGGTCAGAGAGGAACTTCATGGATTTTTCTTCTCCCAAAATTGGTCCTGGGTTTATTATCTGTCTTTTTGCCTCTCCCAGGAGATCACATGGTTTTGAGTGGGATGGGGTGTATATGTTGTGATACACAAGGTATCACAATTGTGTGCGACAGGCTTGATGGACCAGATGGTCTTCATACCCCTCACAAGACTCCCAAAACAAGCACTCTACTCGGAACTCCAACACGGCAAGCGAGCCTCAGGTGGGCAGAGGAAATGTTTCAAGGACACCCTCAAAGCCTTCTTGATAAAATGCAACATTCCGACCGACATCTGGGACTCCTTGGCCAAAGATCGCCCTAAGTGGAGGAAGTGCATCCGGGAGGGCGCTGAGCATCTCGAGTCTCGTCGCCGAGAGCATGCAGAAACCAAGCGTAGGCAGCGTGCGGCAAACCAGTCCCACCAACCTTTTTCTTCAACCACTGTCTGCCCCACCTGTGACAGAGACTGCAATTCCCATATTGGACTGTTCAGTCAGCTGAGAACTCACTTTTAGAGTGGAAGTAAGTCTTCCTCGATTTCGGGGGGGCCTGCCTATGATGATGGACCAGATGGTCTTTACCTGTCCGTCATTGTTCGTATGCTCGTATAGTGAATGTCGGCAGACCAATAGACTGTGGGGATCATCTCAGCTGAGCCCAACCCTTTCCGCATTTACCAGCAGGAGGCTCTAGGCAATGAAGAGGAGAGGAAGCCCTGGCTATTTTCCACTTCCTGCAATGACGAGCACTTTTTGGGGGCAGTTTAGGTGTGGGTGGGGGCAGAGGAGAGATGGAGGGGTGAGTTAAGATGGCACTAAGGTCAAAGGCACAAGACACCAATTCACGCAAGCTGGTATCGAACTCAAAAAGTTGGCACAGCAATTGAGTTTTACGTAGTATCTACTCTTCAGCAATTCATGTAAGGGCAGCGAGGAGACAGGTGCAGGGCTACAAAGAGGCAGACAGTATCCTCCAGAGGCTGGAGGAGTGAGGCGGACTCTGTAGAATAGTGACTTCTCTGGTCCCATCAGTGCCATCGCAGCACCATTTTGATACCCAGGAGAAAATAAAGCTCCTCCCAATTCCTGTGTTTCGCCACCACATATTTGAAATTTGTCGGCTTGGCCAGACTTGCCACATTTCAATTAGAGAAGGAAAACAAATTAGGCAGTGATTCCTCTCCTGGTCTCTGAAAACACTGAGTCAGTTTCCACATGTACGTTGATGACATCAGCTCTACCTCACCACCGCTTCTCTTCACCCCTCCACGGTCTCTACATTGTCAGATGGCTTAGAAACATAGAAACAGAAATTTACAGCGCAGAAGGTGGCCATTTCGGCCCATTGTGTCGATGCCGGCTGACAAAGAGCCGCTCATCCCTTGATCAACAGCCCTAAAGGTTACATATAAACCTATGAACAATGACGGAAAGGCAAAGAGCACCCAGCCCAAATCAGTCCGCCTCACACAACTGCGACACCCCTTTTACTGAAACATTCTACACTCCACCCCAACCGGAGCCATGTGATCTCCTGGGACAGGCAAAAAACAGATAAAAACCCAGGCCAATTTAGGGAGAAAAAATCTGGGAAATTCCTCTCCGACCCAACCAGGCGATCGAAACTAGTCCGGGAGATCACCCTGGCCGTATTCTATTCCCTGCAGTACTTACCATTATACCTGCACCGCCCAACAAAAGGTCATCCAGTCTAATCCCAATTACCAACTCTATGTCTGTAACCCTGCAGGTTACTGCACTTTAAGTGACCATCCAACCATCTCTTAAAAGTGGTGAGGGTTTCTGCATCCACCACTCTTCCAGGCAGCGAATTCCAGATCCCCACAACCCTCTGCGTAAAGAAGCCCCCCCTCAAATCCCCTAAACCTTTCACCAACCATCTTAAAACTATGCCCCCTCATAATAGATCCCTCCACTAATGGAAATAGGCCCTTACTATCCACTATGTCCAGGCCCCTCAATATTTTGTACACCTCAATGAGGTCTCCTCTCAACCTCCTCTGTTCCAATGAGAACAAACCCAGCCTATCCAATCTGTCCTCATAACTAAGATTCCCCATTCCAGGCAGCATCCTAGTAAATCTCCTCTGCACCCTCTCTAGTGCAACCACGTCCTTCCTATACTACAGCGACCAGAACTGCACACAGTACTCTAGCTGTGGCTTAACCAAAGTATTATACAATTTAAGCATAACCTCCCTGCTCTTATATTCTATGCCTCGGCCAATAAAGGCAAGCATTCGTATGCCTTCGTATCCACCTGGCCTGCTGCTTTCAGGGATCTGTGGACAAGCACTCCAAGGTCCCTTTGTTCATCTACACTATTAAGTGGCCTACCACTTAGTGTATACCCTTTCCTTATTAGCCCTCGCAAAGTGCATCACCTCACACTTCTCTGAATTAAATTCCATTTGCCACTGCTCTGCCCACCTGACCTGTAGATTGATATCCTCATTTTTAGTGTCATCTGCAAACTTCTTAATCATATTCCCCGTATTCAAATCTAAATCGTTGATATAAACCACAAAAAGCAAGCGATCCAGTAATGATCCCTGCGGGACCCCACTGGAAACATCCTTCCAGTCACAAAAACATCCATCAATCATTACCCTTTGCTTCCTACCTCCAAGCCAATTTTGGATCCAACTTGACACTTTGCCCTGTATCCCATGGGCTTTAACCTTCATGACCAGTCGACCATATGGTACCTTATCAAAAGCCTTGCTAAAGTCCCTACATACTACAGCGTAGGCACGACCCTCATCGACCCTCTTGTTTACCTCCTCAAAAAATTCAATCAGGTTCGTCAAACACGATTTTCCCTTAACAAATCCGTGCTGACTGTCCCTAATTAATCCTTGCCTTTCCAAATGTAGATTTATCCTGTCTTTCAGGATTTTTTCCAATAATTTGTCTGACATCCAGATATGGAAGAGCAGAAATTTTCTCCAATTGAATATTGGGAAGGCCAAAGCCCTGGTTTTCAGTCCCTGCCACAAACTCCATTCTCTAGCCACTGGCTCCATCCCTCTCCCCAACTGAGGCTGAACCACACTGTTCGCAACCTTGGTGTCGTATTTAACCCTGAAATGAGCTTTCGACCACATAGCCACGGCATAATTAAGACTGCCTATTTCCAACTATGTCACATTGCCCATCTCCGTCCTTGCCTCAGCTCATCCGCTGCTGAAGCCCTCATCCATGCCTTTGTTACTTCTAGACTTGACTATTCCAACGCACTCCTGGCTGGCCTCCCACATTCTACCCTCCATAAACTAGAGGTGATCCAAAACTTGGCTGTCCATGTCCTAACTCGCACCACGTCCCACTCACCCGTCACCCCTGTGCTCGCTGACCTACATTGGTTCCTGGTTAAGCAATGCCTCGATTTCAAAATTCTCATCCTTGTCAAATCCCTCCATGGCCTCATCCCTCCCTATCTCTGTAATCTCCTATAGCCTCACAACCGCCATCGCCCCCACCGAGCTGTCTGCACTCCTCTTGAGCATCCCTGATTACAATCGCTCAACCATTGGTGGCCGTGCCTTCTGTTGCCTCGGCCCTAAACTCTGGAACTCCCTGCCTAAACCTCACCGCCTCTTTCCTCCTTCAAGACATTCCTTAAAACCTACCTCTTTCACCAAGCTTTTGGTCATCTGCCTTAATTTCTCATTTATTATTTCTCAAAATAAATGAGAAATTATTTTGTCTCAGAATATTCCTGTGAAGCACCTTGGGATGTTTCACTATTTAAAGGAGCTATATAAATGCAAGTTGTCGTTGTTGAAAGAAAAGACTTGCATTTCTATAGCATCCTTCACAACCACTGAACGTCCCAAAGAGCTTTACAGCCAATGAAGTAGTTTTGAAGTGTAGTCACTGTTGTAATGTAATGCCTAACGCCAATGCGGAATAACATACAATCGCTGCAAGCATCATCATAGAAACATAGAAAATAGGTGCAGGAGTAGGCCATTCAGCCCTTCTAGCCTGCACCGCCATTCAATGAGTTCATGGCTGAACATGCAACTTCAGTATCCCATTCCTGCTTTCTCACCATACCCCTTAATTCCCCAAGTAGTAAGGACTTCATCTAACTCCTTTTTGAATATATTTAGTGAATTGGCCTCAACAACTTTCTGTGGTAGAGAATTCCACAGGTTCACCACTCTCTGGGTGAAGAAATTCCTGCTCATCTCAGTCCTAAATGGCTTCCCCCTTATCCTTAGACTGTGTCCCCTGGTTCTGGACTTCCCCAACATTGGGAACATTCTTCCTGCATCTAACCTGTCTAACCCCGTCAGAATTTTAAACGTTTCTATGAGGTCCCCTCTCATTCTTCTGAACTCCAGTGAATACAAGCCCAGTTGATCCAGTCTTAATTGATAGGTCAGTCCCGCCATCCCGGGAATCAGTCTGGTGAACCTTCGCTGCACTCCCTCAATAGCAAGAATGTCCTCATCATAGGCAGTTCCTCGGAATCGAGGAAGACTTGCTTCCACTCTTAAAATGAGTTCATAGGTGGCTGAACAGTCCAATACAAGAAACACAGTCCCTGTCACAGGTGGGACAGATGGTCATTGGTCACTGAGGGAAAGGGTGGGTGGGACTGATTTGCCGCATGCTCTTTCCGCTGCCTGCGCTTGATTTCTGCATGCTCTCGGCGATGAGACTCGAGGTGCTCAGCACCCTCCTGGGTGCACTTCCTCCACAAAGGGCGGTCTTTGGCCAGGGACTCCCAGGTGTCAGTGGGTATGTTGCACTTTATCAGGGAGGCTTTGAGGGTGTCCTTGTGTCGTTTCCTCTATCCACTTTTGGCTTGTTTGCCGTGAAGGAGCTCAGAGTACAGCGCTTGCTTTGGGAGTCTCGTTTCACGACCAGCTCCCATGCTTCTGGACACCAGCATTGTTCCATTGCTGTGACAGAGATAATCTCCCGGATTGCCATTTAAATGCACACAAAAAAAAAACATGTTTACTTATACATTCACTGCATGTAGCAGTCAGAGCAGTAACTCTCCCTATGTAATTAAGCACTGGTTATCCAGATGACCTTTGACTTTACATAGCTTAGCATTGAACCACAGCTTGATAGTACCCAAGAACTGTGGCACTTTTGACAGCGCTGGTGAAGCTCCATAACATAGTTGTTAAATTGACTCCTGGCAGTGAATTTCACTGTTCAACCACTGTGACACATGCAGGAGCTGACATTCAGCCAAAAATTTGGGCGCAGCCCCCTTAAATAATATTTGCCACATAAAACGCAGCTTCATCCAGGCCACAGAGGTTATAATGGCCTGTGTATCTGTGAAGTGGCTCAAAAACAGGCAACAATCTCCACAGCCCAGATCTGCATCCCCCCCGCCCGAATGGTGCGGAAAAGGCTCCATGCAGAGGGAACCTTTCCATTCGGGCATCCCATGTTTGCCGGATGGCAAGATGGAATGCCAGGGCATGTCCAGACGGAAGACAAGGGTGAGGAAGTAGAGAGTGTGCAGGAGAATCCCATACAGGAAATCCGTCCACATTGAGTAGAATGGTGCGGAGAGTTGGAGTGTGACAGAAGGCAGATGTTTGGGTAATTTCCCCCGTCAATCCCGCCTGGACACTGCACTGCTGTAAGTGACTGGGATTGACTGGCTGACACAGTAAAATTGATAAGACAATATCATCATCATAGGCAGTCCGTTGAAACGAGGATGACTTGCTTCCACGCCAAAAAAGGATGAGTTCACAGGTGTTTCAATGAAGGACCTGATATTCCAGGCCCTGAACTACATCCTGAAGGGTGGAAGATGCCTGTGCGTGGATTTTTTTAACGTGTGGTGACCATTGCACACCAGCCACCACACGGGCTTGACAGAGCTAGGTCTTGGTCCAGTGGCAAGGGTTACCCAAGATGACTGGAGACCTGTTCTGCTGCACGGGCCTAGTGAGCACACATATCGCAGTGTGGGCTGGCCCTTGCTGTCCCTGGGCCCTCGCCTCTTCTGGGCCCCAAAATCACGCCTCTCCTGGACCCCGATCACATCCCTCCACAGTCTCTCGCCACTCCTGCTGTACCTGCCTATGCTCCAATCACCGACCTGGACCTTGATGACATCACTCTTCGCTGTATTCAACAATACAGTATCATACAAATCATCATCATCATCATAGGCAGTCCCTCGAAATTGAGGAAGACTTGCTTCCACTCCTGAGGTGAGTTCTTTGATGGCTGAACAGTCCAATACGAGAGCCACAGACCCTGTCACAGGTGGGACAGCCATTCATTGAGGGAAGGGGTGGGTGGGACTGGTTTGACGCGCGCTCCTTCCGCTGCCTGCGCTTAACCTCTTCACGCTCTCGGCGTTGAGATTCGAAGAGCTCAACGCCCTCCCGGATGCACTTTCCCCACCTAGGGCAGTCTTCGGCCAGGAACTCCCAGGTGTCAGTGGTGATGTCGTACTTTATCAGGGAGGCTTTGAGGGTGTCCTTGTAACGTTTCCGCTGCCTACCTAATGTTGGTCCCCTCAAGGATGAGACTGGGGGATTAATAATGGAGAACAGGGAAATGACAGAGAATTTGAACAAATATTTTGTATCGGTCTTCACAGTAGAAGACACTAAAAACATCCCAATAGTGAATAATCAAGGGGCTATAGGGAGGGAGGAAATTAATACAATCACAATCACTAAAGAAGTAGTACTCAGTAAAATAATGGGACTAAAGGCAGATAAGTCCCCTGGACCTGATGGATTACATCCTCGGGTCTTAAAAGAAGTGGCTGCAGAGATAGTGGATGCAATGGTCGTAATCTACCAAAATTCCCTGGATTCTGGGGAGGTCCCAGCGGATTGGAAAACCACAAATGTAACGCCCCTATTTAAAAAAGGAGGCAGACAAAAAGCAGGAAACTATCGACCAGTTAGCCTAACATCTGTGGTTGGGAAAATGCTGGAGTCCATTATTAAGGAAGCAGTAGCAGGACATTTGGAAAAGCATAATTCAATTAAGCAGAGTCAGCATGGTTTTATGAAAGGGAAATCATGTTTGACAAATTTGCTGGAGTTCTTTGAGGATGTAACCAGCAGGGTGGATAAGGGGGAACCAGTGAATGTTGTGTATTTGGATTTCCAGAAGGCATTCGATAAGATGCCAAGACCTTGAATATCAGGTCCCTCATTTAAACATCTGTGAACTTATCCCTTTTTGGTGTGGAAGCAGGTCATCCTCGACACGAAGGGCTGCCTAATACTACACTATCCATAAAAGATTACTGCACAAGATAAAAGTTCACGGGGTTGGGGGTAATATATTAGCATAGATAGTGGATTGGCTAACTAACAGAAACCAGAGAGTCGGATGAATGGGTAATTTTCCGGTTGGCAAACAGTCACTAGCAGGGTGCCGCAGGGATCGGTACTGGGACCACAACTGTTTACAATATACATAGATGACCTGGAAGAGGAGACTGAGTGTAGTGTAACAAAATTTGCAGATGACACAAAGATTAGTTGGAAAGCGGGTTGTGTAGAGGACACAGAGAGGCTGCAAAGAGATTTGGATAGGTTAAGCGAATGGGCTAAGGTTTGGCAGATGGAATACAATGTCGGAAAGTGTGAGGTCATCCACCTTGGGGAAAAAAAAAAACAGTAAAAGGGAATATTATTTGAATGGGGAGAAATTACAACATGCTGAGGTGCAGAGGGACCTGGGAGTCCTTGTGCATGAAACTCTTTTTGGAGTTTATCTGTAAAACAAAAACATTAATCGGTGCCACCCGACCTGGATGACACAGCAGACATTTACATGGCCCTTTTTTTTTGGGGCACTAAAATCACCTTTTTTCCCCAGTGCCCCCTATAAAAGGGAAGGGGACACTAAAAGCACCGGCAATTAAAACAAATTAAACTTTAAAACGTAAAATCAAATTAAAATTTGGTTGCCGGGCGTGATGATGCACTCCAGTCCCTCCGGTGCCCACCTCTCGCGGAAGGCCGCGAGCGTACCGGTGGACACCGCGTGCTCCATCTCCAAGGACACCCTGGACCGGATGCAAGAGCGGAAGAGAGGCAGGCAGTCAGGTTGAACGACCCCCTCGACCGCCCGCTGCCTGGACCGGCTGATGGCACCCTTGGCCGTGCCCAGGAGCAGTCCTACGAGGAGGCCCTCGGACCTACCCGCTCCCCTCCGCACAGGGTGCCCAAAGATCAGGAGAGTGGGACTGAAGTGCAGCCAGAATTTCAGGAGCAGCCCCTTCAAATAATGGAACAGGGGCTGCAACCTTGTGCACTCAATAAAAATATGGAACACTGACTCCTCCAGACCGCAGAAATTGCAGGCGGCCTGGGAGTCCGTGAACCGGCTTAAAAATTTATTGCACGGCACTGCTCCGTGCACCACCCTCCAGGCCAAGTCCCCGATGAATAGTGGGAGGACCCCTGCGTAGAGTGCCCTCCATCGGGGACCCCCGCCTCCTCCGGACGGCAAGATGGTACGCCATGGCGTGTCTGGACGGCAGGCGAGGATGGCAAAGTTGAGAGTGTGCAGGAGCAGCCCGTACAGGAAACCCCTCCGTGCGGAACTGAAAGGCACGGAGGGGATTTCCCCGAGGCGGCTCAAGTTGTGAGGCGCGGCCCCCGAGGGAGGTTCCGGGGTTTGGCACCGATGAGGAATTCCGTCCGGACGGGGGTCAGTTCGGACGGGATCTCTCCACGTGCTTGAGCCTCCTCGATGCACCTAACGTAGTCGGGGCCCAGAGCTCTTTTTAGCGACTCGATAGCATCGGCTGCGTGGCGGACGTTGGCAGAATTTAGGCGCCGCGCCAGCGTGTCTGGCGCCATCCAGCCCGCTCCTCCGCCATCGAGCAGGTCCCTGACCCTTGTCACCTCACCAGCCACAGCCCTCTCGTCCGACCGCCACATAAAACCTCGGTCGTGGAGGTACGGATTCCCGAGCAGCGGCTCCTGCAGGACAGCTCCTTGAAACTCTTTTGAGTTTACCTGCAAAAACATAAACATTAAAACCATGCCACCCGACCTGGGTGACACAGCAGACATTTTCAAGGCCCCTTTTTTTTTTAATTTCTTTTTTTTTTGGTTTTTTTGGGGCGCTAAAATCAAATTTTTCCAGCGCCCCCTATAAAAGGGGAGGGGGACACTAAAAGCACCGGCAATGAAAACAAATTAAACTTTAAAACGTAAAATCAAATTAAAATTTGGTTGCCGGGCTTGATGATGCACTCCAGTCCCTCCGGTGCCCACCTCTCGCGGAAGGCCGCGAGCGTACCGGTGGACACCGCGTGCTCCATCTCCAAGGACACCCTGGACCGGATGTAAGAGCGGAAGAGAGGCAGGCAGTCAGGTTGAACGACCCCCTCGACCGCCCACTGCCTGGACCGGCTGATGGCACCCTTGGCCGTGCCCAGGAGCAGTCCTACGAGGAGGCCCTCGGACCTACCCGCTCCCCTCCGCACAGGGTGCCCAAAGATCAGGAGAGTGGGACTGAAGTGCAGCCAGAATTTCAGGAGCAGCCCCTTCAAATAATGGAACAGGGGCTGCAACCTTGTGCACTCAATAAAAACATGGAACACGGACTCTTCCAGACCGCAGAAATTGCAGGCGGCCTGGGAGTCCGTGAACCGGCTTAAAAATTTGTTGCACGGCACTGCTCCGTGCACCACCCTCCAGGCCAAGTCCCCGATGAATAGTGGGAGGACCCCTGCGTAGAGTGCCCTCCATCGGGGACCCCTGCCTCCTCCGGACGGCAAGATGGTACGCCATGGCATGTCCGGACGGCCTGCGAGGATGGCAAAGTTGAGGGTGTGCAGGAGCAGCCCGTACAGGAAACCCCTCCGTGCGGAACTGAAAGGCACGGAGGGGATTTCCCCGAGGCGGCTTAAGTTGTGAGGCGCCGGCCCCCGAGGGAGGTTCCGGGGTTTGGCGCCGATGAGGAATTCCGTCCGGACGGGGGTCAGTTCGGACGGGATCTCCCCACGTGCTTGAGCCTCCTCGATGCACCTAACGGAGTCAGGGCCCAGAGCTGTTTTTAGCGACTCGATGGCATCGGCCGCGTGGCGGACGTTGGCAGAATTTAGGCGCCGCGCCAGCGTGTCTGGCGCCATCCAGCCCGCTCCTCCGCCATCGAGCAGGTCCCTGACCCTGGTCACCTCACCAGCCACAGCCCTCTCTTCCGACCGCCACATAAAACCTCGGCCGTGGAGGTACGGATTCCCGAGCAGCGGTTCCTGCAGGACGGCCGCCACTCCAGCCGGCGGAGAGCTGCGCTTGGTGGAGACTTTGTTCCAGACCCTGATGAGTTCCCTGTAAAAGACAGGCAGCTCCCGGAGGGCGGTCCTGGCACCCCCCAAGTTCACAAACAGGAGCTGCGTGTCATAATTGAGGTCGCGCTGCTGGCGGTGGACAGCTCCTTGAATCCCGAAAAAAAAAGTTAGTTTGCAGGTGCAGCAGGTAATCAGGAAGGCGAATGAAATGTTGGCCTTCATTGCGAGAGGGATGGAGTACAAAAGCAGGGAGGTCCTGGTGCAACTGTATAGGGTATTGGTAAGGCCGCACCTGGAGTACTGCGTACAGTTTTGGTCACCTTACTTAAGGAAGGATATACTAGCTTTGGAGGGGGTACAAAGAGACGATTCACTAGACTGATTCCAGAGATGAGGGGGTTACCTTATGATGATAGATTGAGTAGACTGGGTCTTTACTCGTTGGAGTTCAGAAGGATGAGGGGTGAACTTATAGAAACATTTAAAATAATGACAGGGATAGACAAGATAGAGGCGGAGAGGTAGTTTCTACTGGTCGGGGAGACTAGAACTAGGGGGCACAGCCTCAAAATACGGGGAAGCCCATTTAAAACCGAGTTGAGAAGGAATTTCTTCTCCCAGAGGGTTGTGAATCTGTGGAATTCTCTGCCCAGGGAAGCAGTGGAGGCTAGCTCATTGAATGTATTCAAGTCACAGATAGATAGATTTTTAACCAATAAGGGAATTAAGGGTTACGGGGAGCCTGCGGGTAAATGGAGCTGAGTCCACGGCCAGATCAGCCATGATCTTATTGAATGGCAGAGCAGGCTCGAGGGGCTAGATGGCCTACTCCTGTTCCTAATTCTTATGTTCTTATGTTCGTTTGCTGTGAAGGAGCTCCGCAGAGAGCATTTGCTTAGGGAGTCTCATGTCTGGCATGCGAACTTTGTGGCCTGCCCAGCGAAGCTGATCGAGTGTGGTCAGTGCTTCAATGCTGGGGATGTTAGCCTGGTCGAGGACACTAATGTTGGTGCGCCTGTCCTCCCAGGGGATTTGCAGGATCTTGCGGAGACATCATTGGTGATATCTCTCCAGTGACTTGAGGTGTCTTCTGTACATCGTACATGCCTCTGATCCATACAGGAGGGCGGGCATTACTATAGCCCTGTAGACCATGAGCTTGATGGTAGATTTGAACATAAGAACATAAGAAATAAGAACACGAGTAGGCCATATGGTCCCTCTCGCCTGCTCCGCCATTTAATTTGATCATGGCTGATCTGATTATGGACTCAGCTCCACCTCCTTGCCTGCTCCCCATATCCCCTTATCGTTTAAGGGCCTGGTCTTCGAACACTCTTTTCCTCAGGTGGCCGAAGGTTGCACTGGATGCGATGTTGAATCTCGGCATCAATGTCTGCTTTTGTTGATAAGAGGCTCCCGAAGTATGGGAAATGGTCCACGTTATCGAGGGCCGCGCAGTGAATCTTGATGACTGGGGGGCAGTGCTGTGCGGCGAGGATAGGCTGGTGGAGGACCTTTGTCTTACGGATGTTAAGCGTAAGGCCCATGCTTTCATATGCATCGGTGAATACATCGACGATATCCTGGCAGTCGTAGGTAGTCCCTCGAAATCGAGGAAAACTTGCTTCCACTCTAAGACAATAAAATACCTTTTGAAAGGACATTGACCTGAAACGTTAACTCTGTTCCTCGCTCCTCAGATACTGCCTGACTTGCTGATTATTTCCAGCATTTTCTGTTTTTATTTTAGTTGGTGCGCCTGTCCTCCCAGTGGATTTGCAGGATCTTGCGGCGACGTCGTTGGTGATATATCTCCAGCGACTTGAGGTGTCCGCAGTATTTTGCTTTTGTGATATTGAGTGACACTCTAGGAGTTAGAGATTTAACAGTTTATAAGCAATTTGTAGAGCAAGAGGAAAAGGGATTAGGGAATAACAATGGGGAAGGTCTGTGAAAGGGTGGAGTGGTTAAATGACAAAAGGGATGATGGTGCAAGGCAAAAGTAGGTGGTAATGGGACAAATAAACACACGAGGAAGTGTAAAAGGTAACAGCAGAACCATTACCAGCACATGCTGTCTGAGAAAATGGAAGCAGTGGTTATGATCTAAAGTTGTTGAACTGTGTGTGTTCAGGGTGGAAGGCTGTGAGGTGCTGTTACTTGATCGTTGATATAAACCACAAAAAGCAAGCGATCCAGTACTGATCCCTACGGGACCCCACTGGAAACATCCTTCCAGTCACAAAAACATCCATCAATCATTACACTTTGCTTCCTACCTCCAAGCCAATTTTGGATCCAACTTGACACTTTGCCCTGAATCCCATGGGCTTTAACCTTCATGACCAGTCGACCATATGGTACCTTATCAAAAGCCTTGCTAAAGTCCCTACATACTACAGCGTAAGCACTACCCTCATCGACCCTCTTGTTTACCTCCTCAAAAAATTCAATCAGGTTCGTCAAACACGATTTTCCCTTAACAAATCCGTGCTGACTGTCCCTAATTAATCCTTGCCTTTCCAAATGTAGATTTATCCTGTCTTTCAGGATTTTTTCCAATAATTTGTCTGACATCCAGATTTTTTTCTGCCAAAGTGCATGACCTCATACTTTCCAACATTATACTCCATCTGCCATATCGTGCATTACATCCCAAAGTGCTTTGCAGCCAATGAAGTACTGTTGGAAACATGGCAGCCAATTTGCACACAAGCTCCCACAAACAGATAATGACCAAATAATCTTTTTTTTTTTAAATGTTTATTGAGGGATAAATATTGGCCAGGACACTAGGGGATAATTCCACTTGCTCTTCTTTGAAATAATGCCACGGGATCTTTTACATCTATGAGAGCAGATGGGGCAGGGGAGGTTTAACATCTCATCCAAAAGACGGTGACAGTGCAGCACTCCCTCAATACTGCACTTCGTGTGTCAGCCTAGATTTTTGTGCTCAAAGTCTCTGGAGTGGGACTATGAACACACAGCCTTCTGACTCAAGAGTGTGTGAACGAGAGTACTTGCCCACTGAGCTACTGACAATCTAAAAAAATTCCTCCAACAGATGCATTAATAACTTTTTGGGGGCAAAAATTAAGACAATTGGCGGGGTTGGGGGTGGTGAAAGCAACGGTTGAAAGCAAAAAAAAAGCAGAAACATTAAGAGAATTGAGCGGGGGTTGAAATCAACTTTTGCACACTTGCAGAGTCGCGTTGCTTTGCCTTGGCAGACGTTGACTGAGAGACAGAGAGCAGGACGGCCCGCGCGCGCGTGCTGCACGCTGGGGTTGTAGTCCACACCACTGGTTTGAGCGGCAGTCTGCTTCCGGCGAGGAACTACATTTCCCAGGAGCCCCCGCCGTCCGTGTGCGCGAGGTTTCCCACCTCTCTCCCGCCCGGGTCAGGCGCCGCTCCGCTGCCGTTGCGCACTCAGACACACCCAGAGGAAGAGAGGGAGAAAGGGAAGCGGGAAGTGGAGAGTGGAGGCTTTCAACCGAGTGAGGGAAACAAATAAATATATACTTACACACATTCAAAAACAAAATAACCACTTAGGCAAGAGAAGGTTGGACGGAGGGGGGAAGGGAAAAAAAAAAAGATGCATTTGCGGACGGAGTGCGGCCTTGCCTCCTCTTCTCGCCCCGAGCAGTGGATTCGAGTGAAGACATGAAGCAGCGCAAAGCCCTGACTTTCGGCAAAGGGTGAGCGGACGGCCCGGCCGGCGGGGCCTCGGGTTCCAGCGGACGAACGACTGTTTTACAGCGGCTTTATTTAACCGTTCGCCGAGGCGGCTGGGGGGCGGGGCGGAGCGGAGACGGGGCTGAGGGAAAGCCTGGGGCTGTGTGGGGTACCTTGCCCCTCACCACGGCGCTCGGCTCGACTGGCGTGTGGCTGTTATCTCGTGTCCCCGCCCCGCCTCGGTCCCGCTCCTGGTTCCCATCTCCCCGCCACGCCCCCACCTCCTTTTCCCGCCCCCAACGTTTATTTCCCCTCGTCCCCCATCCTTCCTTCCCGGGGTTTAATTACCCTCTTCTCCCCCCCGGGATTTAATTACCCTCTTCTCCCCCCGGGATTTAACTCTCCTCCCTCCCCCGCCGCGGGATTTAACTCTCCTCGATCTTTTCCCCCTCCCCCAGGGATTTAACTCTCCCCCTCTTTCCCCCCCCCTGGGATTTAACTCTCCTCCCTCTTTCCCCCCCCCCCGGGGATTTAACTCTCCTCCCTCTTTCCCCCCCCCGGGGTTTAATTCCACTACCTCCCCCGGGGTTTAATTCCACTACCTCCCCCGGGGTTTAAAACTCCCCTCCCACCCCCGGGTTTTAACTCCGTTCCCCCCCCGGGGTTTAAC